>NC_092088.1:73025130-73130130 GCF_045679555.1 Salvelinus alpinus
AAAACCGTTCAGGTTAGAGACAAGACTTCTGGTAATATGGCTCATATTGTTAAAACTGTTTAGGTTAGAGACAAGACTTCTGGTAATATGGCTCATATTGTTAAAACCGTTCAGGTTAGAGACAAGACTTCTGGTAATATGGCTCATATTGTTAAAACCGTTCAGGTTAGAGACAAGACTTCTGGTAATATGGCTCATATTGTTAAAACAGTTCAGGTTAGAGACAAGACTTCTGGTAATATGGCTCATATTGTTAAAACCGTTCAGGTTAGAGACAAGACTTCTGGTAATATGGCTCATATTGTTAAAACCGTTTAGGTTAGAGACAAGACTTCTGGTAATATGGCTCATATTGTTAAAACAGTTCAGGTTAGAGACAAGACTTCTGGTAATATGGCTCATATTGTTAAAACCGTTCAGGTTAGAGACAAGACTTCTGGTAATATGGCTCATATTGTTAAAACTGTTTAGGTTAGAGACAAGACTTCTGGTAATATGGCTCATATTGTTAAAACTGTTCAGGTTAGAGACAAGACTTCTGGTAATATGGCTCATATTGTTAAAACCTTTCAGGTTAGAGACAAGACTTCTGGTAATATGGCTCATATTGTTAAAACCGTTCAGGTTAGAGACAAGACTTCTGGTAATATGGCTCATATTGTTAAAACCGTTCAGGTTAGAGACAAGACTTCTGGTAATATGGCTCATATTGTTAAAACCGTTCAGGTTAGAGACAAGACTTCTGGTAATATGGCTCATATTGTTAAAACCGTTCAGGTTAGAGACAAGACTTCTGGTAATATGGCTCATATTGTTAAAACCGTTCAGGTTAGAGACAAGACTTCTGGTAATATGGCTCATATTGTTAAAACCGTTCAGGTTAGAGACAAGACTTCTGGTAATATGGCTCATATTGTTAAAACCTTTCAGGTTAGAGACAAGACTTCTGGTAATATGGCTCATATTGTTAAAACCGTTCAGGTTAGAGACAAGACTTCTGGTAATATGGCTCATATTGTTAAAACTGTTCAGGTTAGAGACAAGACTTCTGGTAATATGGCTCATATTGTTAAAACTGTTTAGGTTAGAGACAAGACTTCTGGTAATATGGCTCATATTGTTAAAACCTTTCAGGTTAGAGACAAGACTTCTGGTAATATGGCTCATATTGTTAAAACCGTTCAGGTTAGAGACAAGACTTCTGGTAATATGGCTCATATTGTTAAAACCGTTCAGGTTAGAGACAAGACTTCTGGTAATATGGCTCATATTGTTAAAACCGTTCAGGTTAGAGACAAGACTTCTGGTAATATGGCTCATATTGTTAAAACCGTTCAGGTTAGAGACAAGACTTCTGGTAATATGGCTCATATTGTTAAAACTGTTCAGGTTAGAGACAAGACTTCTGGTAATATGGCTCATATTGTTAAAACCGTTTAGGTTAGAGACAAGACTTCTGGTAATATGGCTCATATTGTTAAAACCGTTTAGGTTAGAGACAAGACTTCTGGTAATATGGCTCATATTGTTAAAACCTTTCAGGTTAGAGACAAGACTTCTGGTAATATGGCTCATATTGTTAAAACTGTTTAGGTTAGAGACAAGACTTCTGGTAATATGGCTCATATTGTTAAAACCTTTCAGGTTAGAGACAAGACTTCTGGTAATATGGCTCATATTGTTAAAACCTTTCAGGTTAGAGACAAGACTTCTGGTAATATGGCTCATATTGTTAAAACCGTTCAGGTTAGAGACAAGACTTCTGGTAATATGGCTCATATTGTTAAAATCGTTCAGGTTAGAGACAAGACTTCTGGTAATATGGCTCATATTGTTAAAACCGTTCAGGTTAGAGACAAGACTTCTGGTAATATGGCTCATATTGTTAAAACCGTTCAGGTTAGAGACAAGACTTCTGGTAATATGGCTCATATTGTTAAAACCGTTCAGGTTAGAGACAAGACTTCTGGTAATATGGCTCATATTGTTAAAACCGTTCAGGTTAGAGACAAGACTTCTGGTAATATGGCTCATATTGTTAAAACTGTTTAGGTTAGAGACAAGACTTCTGGTAATATGGCTCATATTGTTAAAACCTTTCAGGTTAGAGACAAGACTTCTGGTAATATGGCTCATATTGTTAAAACCGTTCAGGTTAGAGACAAGACTTCTGGTAATATGGCTCATATTGTTAAAACCGTTCAGGTTAGAGACAAGACTTCTGGTAATATGGCTCATATTGTTAAAACTGTTTAGGTTAGAGACAAGACTTCTGGTAATATGGCTCATATTTTATAACCGTTCAGGTTAGAGACAAGACTTCTGGTAATATGGCTCATATTGTTAAAACTGTTCAGGTTAGAGACAAGACTTCTGGTAATATGGCTCATATTGTTAAAACCGTTCAGGTTAGAGACAAGACTTCTGGTAATATGGCTCATATTGTTAAAACCGTTCAGGTTAGAGACAAGACTTCTGGTAATATGGCTCATATTGTTAAAACCGTTCAGGTTAGAGACAAGACTTCTGGTAATATGGCTCATATTGTTAAAACTGTTCAGGTTAGAGACAAGACTTCTGGTAATATGGCTCATATTGTTAAAACCGTTTAGGTTAGAGACAAGACTTCTGGTAATATGGCTCATATTGTTAAAACCGTTTAGGTTAGAGACAAGACTTCTGGTAATATGGCTCATATTGTTAAAACCTTTCAGGTTAGAGACAAGACTTCTGGTAATATGGCTCATATTGTTAAAACCTTTCAGGTTAGAGACAAGACTTCTGGTAATATGGCTCATATTGTTAAAACCGTTCAGGTTAGAGACAAGACTTCTGGTAATATGGCTCATATTGTTAAAACCGTTCAGGTTAGAGACAAGACTTCTGGTAATATGGCTCATATTGTTAAAACCGTTCAGGTTAGAGACAAGACTTCTGGTAATATGGCTCATATTGTTAAAACCGTTCAGGTTAGAGACAAGACTTCTGGTAATATGGCTCATATTGTTAAAACCGTTCAGGTTAGAGACAAGACTTCTGGTAATATGGCTCATATTGTTAAAACCGTTCAGGTTAGAGACAAGACTTCTGGTAATATGGCTCATATTGTTAAAACTGTTTAGGTTAGAGACAAGACTTCTGGTAATATGGCTCATATTGTTAAAACCTTTCAGGTTAGAGACAAGACTTCTGGTAATATGGCTCATATTGTTAAAACCGTTCAGGTTAGAGACAAGACTTCTGGTAATATGGCTCATATTGTTAAAACCGTTCAGGTTAGAGACAAGACTTCTGGTAATATGGCTCATATTGTTAAAACTGTTTAGGTTAGAGACAAGACTTCTGGTAATATGGCTCATATTGTTAAAACCGTTCAGGTTAGAGACAAGACTTCTGGTAATATGGCTCATATTGTTAAAACCGTTCAGGTTAGAGACAAGACTTCTGGTAATATGGCTCATATTGTTAAAACTGTTTAGGTTAGAGACAAGACTTCTGGTAATATGGCTCATATTTTATAACCGTTTAGGCTAGAGACAAGACTTCTGGTAATATGGCTCATATTGTTAAAACCGTTCAGGTTAGAGACAAGACTTCTGGTAATATGGCTCATATTGTTAAAACCGTTCAGGTTAGAGACAAGACTTCTGGTAATATGGCTCATATTGTTAAAACTGTTTAGGTTAGAGACAAGACTTCTGGTAATATGGCTCATATTGTTAAAACCGTTCAGGTTAGAGACAAGACTTCTGGTAATATGGCTCATATTGTTAAAACCGTTCAGGTTAGAGACAAGACTTCTGGTAATATGGCTCATATTGTTAAAACCGTTCAGGTTAGAGACAAGACTTCTGGTAATATGGCTCATATTGTTAAAACCGTTCAGGTTAGAGACAAGACTTCTGGTAATATGGCTCATATTGTTAAAACCGTTCAGGTTAGAGACAAGACTTCTGGTAATATGGCTCATATTGTTAAAACCTTTCAGGTTAGAGACAAGACTTCTGGTAATATGGCTCATATTGTTAAAACCGTTCAGGTTAGAGACAAGACTTCTGGTAATATGGCTCATATTGTTAAAACTGTTCAGGTTAGAGACAAGACTTCTGGTAATATGGCTCATATTGTTAAAACTGTTTAGGTTAGAGACAAGACTTCTGGTAATATGGCTCATATTGTTAAAACCTTTCAGGTTAGAGACAAGACTTCTGGTAATATGGCTCATATTGTTAAAACCGTTCAGGTTAGAGACAAGACTTCTGGTAATATGGCTCATATTGTTAAAACCGTTCAGGTTAGAGACAAGACTTCTGGTAATATGGCTCATATTGTTAAAACCGTTCAGGTTAGAGACAAGACTTCTGGTAATATGGCTCATATTGTTAAAACCGTTCAGGTTAGAGACAAGACTTCTGGTAATATGGCTCATATTGTTAAAACTGTTCAGGTTAGAGACAAGACTTCTGGTAATATGGCTCATATTGTTAAAACCGTTTAGGTTAGAGACAAGACTTCTGGTAATATGGCTCATATTGTTAAAACCGTTTAGGTTAGAGACAAGACTTCTGGTAATATGGCTCATATTGTTAAAACCTTTCAGGTTAGAGACAAGACTTCTGGTAATATGGCTCATATTGTTAAAACTGTTTAGGTTAGAGACAAGACTTCTGGTAATATGGCTCATATTGTTAAAACCTTTCAGGTTAGAGACAAGACTTCTGGTAATATGGCTCATATTGTTAAAACCTTTCAGGTTAGAGACAAGACTTCTGGTAATATGGCTCATATTGTTAAAACCGTTCAGGTTAGAGACAAGACTTCTGGTAATATGGCTCATATTGTTAAAATCGTTCAGGTTAGAGACAAGACTTCTGGTAATATGGCTCATATTGTTAAAACCGTTCAGGTTAGAGACAAGACTTCTGGTAATATGGCTCATATTGTTAAAACCGTTCAGGTTAGAGACAAGACTTCTGGTAATATGGCTCATATTGTTAAAACCGTTCAGGTTAGAGACAAGACTTCTGGTAATATGGCTCATATTGTTAAAACCGTTCAGGTTAGAGACAAGACTTCTGGTAATATGGCTCATATTGTTAAAACTGTTTAGGTTAGAGACAAGACTTCTGGTAATATGGCTCATATTGTTAAAACCTTTCAGGTTAGAGACAAGACTTCTGGTAATATGGCTCATATTGTTAAAACCGTTCAGGTTAGAGACAAGACTTCTGGTAATATGGCTCATATTGTTAAAACCGTTCAGGTTAGAGACAAGACTTCTGGTAATATGGCTCATATTGTTAAAACTGTTTAGGTTAGAGACAAGACTTCTGGTAATATGGCTCATATTGTTAAAACTGTTCAGGTTAGAGACAAGACTTCTGGTAATATGGCTCATATTGTTAAAACCGTTTAGGTTAGAGACAAGACTTCTGGTAATATGGCTCATATTGTTAAAACCGTTTAGGTTAGAGACAAGACTTCTGGTAATATGGCTCATATTGTTAAAACCTTTCAGGTTAGAGACAAGACTTCTGGTAATATGGCTCATATTGTTAAAACTGTTTAGGTTAGAGACAAGACTTCTGGTAATATGGCTCATATTGTTAAAACCTTTCAGGTTAGAGACAAGACTTCTGGTAATATGGCTCATATTGTTAAAACCTTTCAGGTTAGAGACAAGACTTCTGGTAATATGGCTCATATTGTTAAAACCGTTCAGGTTAGAGACAAGACTTCTGGTAATATGGCTCATATTGTTAAAACCGTTCAGGTTAGAGACAAGACTTCTGGTAATATGGCTCATATTGTTAAAACCGTTCAGGTTAGAGACAAGACTTCTGGTAATATGGCTCATATTGTTAAAACCTTTCAGGTTAGAGACAAGACTTCTGGTAATATGGCTCATATTGTTAAAACCGTTCAGGTTAGAGACAAGACTTCTGGTAATATGGCTCATATTGTTAAAACCGTTCAGGTTAGAGACAAGACTTCTGGTAATATGGCTCATATTGTTAAAACCGTTCAGGTTAGAGACAAGACTTCTGGTAATATGGCTCATATTGTTAAAACCGTTCAGGTTAGAGACAAGACTTCTGGTAATATGGCTCATATTGTTAAAACCTTTCAGGTTAGAGACAAGACTTCTGGTAATATGGCTCATATTGTTAAAACCGTTCAGGTTAGAGACAAGACTTCTGGTAATATGGCTCATATTGTTAAAACTGTTCAGGTTAGAGACAAGACTTCTGGTAATATGGCTCATATTGTTAAAACTGTTTAGGTTAGAGACAAGACTTCTGGTAATATGGCTCATATTGTTAAAACCTTTCAGGTTAGAGACAAGACTTCTGGTAATATGGCTCATATTGTTAAAACCGTTCAGGTTAGAGACAAGACTTCTGGTAATATGGCTCATATTGTTAAAACCGTTCAGGTTAGAGACAAGACTTCTGGTAATATGGCTCATATTGTTAAAACCGTTCAGGTTAGAGACAAGACTTCTGGTAATATGGCTCATATTGTTAAAACCGTTCAGGTTAGAGACAAGACTTCTGGTAATATGGCTCATATTGTTAAAACTGTTCAGGTTAGAGACAAGACTTCTGGTAATATGGCTCATATTGTTAAAACCGTTTAGGTTAGAGACAAGACTTCTGGTAATATGGCTCATATTGTTAAAACCGTTTAGGTTAGAGACAAGACTTCTGGTAATATGGCTCATATTGTTAAAACCTTTCAGGTTAGAGACAAGACTTCTGGTAATATGGCTCATATTGTTAAAACTGTTTAGGTTAGAGACAAGACTTCTGGTAATATGGCTCATATTGTTAAAACCTTTCAGGTTAGAGACAAGACTTCTGGTAATATGGCTCATATTGTTAAAACCTTTCAGGTTAGAGACAAGACTTCTGGTAATATGGCTCATATTGTTAAAACCGTTCAGGTTAGAGACAAGACTTCTGGTAATATGGCTCATATTGTTAAAATCGTTCAGGTTAGAGACAAGACTTCTGGTAATATGGCTCATATTGTTAAAACCGTTCAGGTTAGAGACAAGACTTCTGGTAATATGGCTCATATTGTTAAAACCGTTCAGGTTAGAGACAAGACTTCTGGTAATATGGCTCATATTGTTAAAACCGTTCAGGTTAGAGACAAGACTTCTGGTAATATGGCTCATATTGTTAAAACCGTTCAGGTTAGAGACAAGACTTCTGGTAATATGGCTCATATTGTTAAAACTGTTTAGGTTAGAGACAAGACTTCTGGTAATATGGCTCATATTGTTAAAACCTTTCAGGTTAGAGACAAGACTTCTGGTAATATGGCTCATATTGTTAAAACCGTTCAGGTTAGAGACAAGACTTCTGGTAATATGGCTCATATTGTTAAAACCGTTCAGGTTAGAGACAAGACTTCTGGTAATATGGCTCATATTGTTAAAACTGTTTAGGTTAGAGACAAGACTTCTGGTAATATGGCTCATATTGTTAAAACTGTTCAGGTTAGAGACAAGACTTCTGGTAATATGGCTCATATTGTTAAAACCGTTTAGGTTAGAGACAAGACTTCTGGTAATATGGCTCATATTGTTAAAACCGTTTAGGTTAGAGACAAGACTTCTGGTAATATGGCTCATATTGTTAAAACCTTTCAGGTTAGAGACAAGACTTCTGGTAATATGGCTCATATTGTTAAAACTGTTTAGGTTAGAGACAAGACTTCTGGTAATATGGCTCATATTGTTAAAACCTTTCAGGTTAGAGACAAGACTTCTGGTAATATGGCTCATATTGTTAAAACCTTTCAGGTTAGAGACAAGACTTCTGGTAATATGGCTCATATTGTTAAAACCGTTCAGGTTAGAGACAAGACTTCTGGTAATATGGCTCATATTGTTAAAATCGTTCAGGTTAGAGACAAGACTTCTGGTAATATGGCTCATATTGTTAAAACCGTTCAGGTTAGAGACAAGACTTCTGGTAATATGGCTCATATTGTTAAAACCGTTCAGGTTAGAGACAAGACTTCTGGTAATATGGCTCATATTGTTAAAACCGTTCAGGTTAGAGACAAGACTTCTGGTAATATGGCTCATATTGTTAAAACTGTTTAGGTTAGAGACAAGACTTCTGGTAATATGGCTCATATTGTTAAAACCTTTCAGGTTAGAGACAAGACTTCTGGTAATATGGCTCATATTGTTAAAACCGTTCAGGTTAGAGACAAGACTTCTGGTAATATGGCTCATATTGTTAAAACCGTTCAGGTTAGAGACAAGACTTCTGGTAATATGGCTCATATTGTTAAAACTGTTTAGGTTAGAGACAAGACTTCTGGTAATATGGCTCATATTTTATAACCGTTCAGGTTAGAGACAAGACTTCTGGTAATATGGCTCATATTGTTAAAACTGTTCAGGTTAGAGACAAGACTTCTGGTAATATGGCTCATATTGTTAAAACTGTTCAGGTTAGAGACAAGACTTCTGGTAATATGGCTCATATTGTTAAAACCGTTCAGGTTAGAGACAAGACTTCTGGTAATATGGCTCATATTGTTAAAACCGTTCAGGTTAGAGACAAGACTTCTGGTAATATGGCTCATATTGTTAAAACTGTTCAGGTTAGAGACAAGACTTCTGGTAATATGGCTCATATTGTTAAAACCGTTTAGGTTAGAGACAAGACTTCTGGTAATATGGCTCATATTGTTAAAACCGTTTAGGTTAGAGACAAGACTTCTGGTAATATGGCTCATATTGTTAAAACCTTTCAGGTTAGAGACAAGACTTCTGGTAATATGGCTCATATTGTTAAAACCTTTCAGGTTAGAGACAAGACTTCTGGTAATATGGCTCATATTGTTAAAACCGTTCAGGTTAGAGACAAGACTTCTGGTAATATGGCTCATATTGTTAAAACCGTTCAGGTTAGAGACAAGACTTCTGGTAATATGGCTCATATTGTTAAAACCGTTCAGGTTAGAGACAAGACTTCTGGTAATATGGCTCATATTGTTAAAACCGTTCAGGTTAGAGACAAGACTTCTGGTAATATGGCTCATATTGTTAAAACCGTTCAGGTTAGAGACAAGACTTCTGGTAATATGGCTCATATTGTTAAAACCGTTCAGGTTAGAGACAAGACTTCTGGTAATATGGCTCATATTGTTAAAACTGTTTAGGTTAGAGACAAGACTTCTGGTAATATGGCTCATATTGTTAAAACCTTTCAGGTTAGAGACAAGACTTCTGGTAATATGGCTCATATTGTTAAAACCGTTCAGGTTAGAGACAAGACTTCTGGTAATATGGCTCATATTGTTAAAACCGTTCAGGTTAGAGACAAGACTTCTGGTAATATGGCTCATATTGTTAAAACTGTTTAGGTTAGAGACAAGACTTCTGGTAATATGGCTCATATTGTTAAAACCGTTCAGGTTAGAGACAAGACTTCTGGTAATATGGCTCATATTGTTAAAACCGTTCAGGTTAGAGACAAGACTTCTGGTAATATGGCTCATATTGTTAAAACTGTTTAGGTTAGAGACAAGACTTCTGGTAATATGGCTCATATTTTATAACCGTTTAGGCTAGAGACAAGACTTCTGGTAATATGGCTCATATTGTTAAAACCGTTCAGGTTAGAGACAAGACTTCTGGTAATATGGCTCATATTGTTAAAACCGTTCAGGTTAGAGACAAGACTTCTGGTAATATGGCTCATATTGTTAAAACTGTTTAGGTTAGAGACAAGACTTCTGGTAATATGGCTCATATTGTTAAAACCGTTCAGGTTAGAGACAAGACTTCTGGTAATATGGCTCATATTGTTAAAACCGTTCAGGTTAGAGACAAGACTTCTGGTAATATGGCTCATATTGTTAAAACCGTTCAGGTTAGAGACAAGACTTCTGGTAATATGGCTCATATTGTTAAAACCGTTCAGGTTAGAGACAAGACTTCTGGTAATATGGCTCATATTGTTAAAACCGTTCAGGTTAGAGACAAGACTTCTGGTAATATGGCTCATATTGTTAAAACCTTTCAGGTTAGAGACAAGACTTCTGGTAATATGGCTCATATTGTTAAAACCGTTCAGGTTAGAGACAAGACTTCTGGTAATATGGCTCATATTGTTAAAACTGTTCAGGTTAGAGACAAGACTTCTGGTAATATGGCTCATATTGTTAAAACTGTTTAGGTTAGAGACAAGACTTCTGGTAATATGGCTCATATTGTTAAAACCTTTCAGGTTAGAGACAAGACTTCTGGTAATATGGCTCATATTGTTAAAACCGTTCAGGTTAGAGACAAGACTTCTGGTAATATGGCTCATATTGTTAAAACCGTTCAGGTTAGAGACAAGACTTCTGGTAATATGGCTCATATTGTTAAAACCGTTCAGGTTAGAGACAAGACTTCTGGTAATATGGCTCATATTGTTAAAACCGTTCAGGTTAGAGACAAGACTTCTGGTAATATGGCTCATATTGTTAAAACTGTTCAGGTTAGAGACAAGACTTCTGGTAATATGGCTCATATTGTTAAAACCGTTTAGGTTAGAGACAAGACTTCTGGTAATATGGCTCATATTGTTAAAACCGTTTAGGTTAGAGACAAGACTTCTGGTAATATGGCTCATATTGTTAAAACCTTTCAGGTTAGAGACAAGACTTCTGGTAATATGGCTCATATTGTTAAAACTGTTTAGGTTAGAGACAAGACTTCTGGTAATATGGCTCATATTGTTAAAACCTTTCAGGTTAGAGACAAGACTTCTGGTAATATGGCTCATATTGTTAAAACCTTTCAGGTTAGAGACAAGACTTCTGGTAATATGGCTCATATTGTTAAAACCGTTCAGGTTAGAGACAAGACTTCTGGTAATATGGCTCATATTGTTAAAATCGTTCAGGTTAGAGACAAGACTTCTGGTAATATGGCTCATATTGTTAAAACCGTTCAGGTTAGAGACAAGACTTCTGGTAATATGGCTCATATTGTTAAAACCGTTCAGGTTAGAGACAAGACTTCTGGTAATATGGCTCATATTGTTAAAACCGTTCAGGTTAGAGACAAGACTTCTGGTAATATGGCTCATATTGTTAAAACCGTTCAGGTTAGAGACAAGACTTCTGGTAATATGGCTCATATTGTTAAAACTGTTTAGGTTAGAGACAAGACTTCTGGTAATATGGCTCATATTGTTAAAACCTTTCAGGTTAGAGACAAGACTTCTGGTAATATGGCTCATATTGTTAAAACCGTTCAGGTTAGAGACAAGACTTCTGGTAATATGGCTCATATTGTTAAAACCGTTCAGGTTAGAGACAAGACTTCTGGTAATATGGCTCATATTGTTAAAACTGTTTAGGTTAGAGACAAGACTTCTGGTAATATGGCTCATATTTTATAACCGTTCAGGTTAGAGACAAGACTTCTGGTAATATGGCTCATATTGTTAAAACTGTTCAGGTTAGAGACAAGACTTCTGGTAATATGGCTCATATTGTTAAAACTGTTCAGGTTAGAGACAAGACTTCTGGTAATATGGCTCATATTGTTAAAACCGTTCAGGTTAGAGACAAGACTTCTGGTAATATGGCTCATATTGTTAAAACCGTTCAGGTTAGAGACAAGACTTCTGGTAATATGGCTCATATTGTTAAAACTGTTCAGGTTAGAGACAAGACTTCTGGTAATATGGCTCATATTGTTAAAACCGTTTAGGTTAGAGACAAGACTTCTGGTAATATGGCTCATATTGTTAAAACCGTTTAGGTTAGAGACAAGACTTCTGGTAATATGGCTCATATTGTTAAAACCTTTCAGGTTAGAGACAAGACTTCTGGTAATATGGCTCATATTGTTAAAACCTTTCAGGTTAGAGACAAGACTTCTGGTAATATGGCTCATATTGTTAAAACCGTTCAGGTTAGAGACAAGACTTCTGGTAATATGGCTCATATTGTTAAAACCGTTCAGGTTAGAGACAAGACTTCTGGTAATATGGCTCATATTGTTAAAACCGTTCAGGTTAGAGACAAGACTTCTGGTAATATGGCTCATATTGTTAAAACCGTTCAGGTTAGAGACAAGACTTCTGGTAATATGGCTCATATTGTTAAAACCGTTCAGGTTAGAGACAAGACTTCTGGTAATATGGCTCATATTGTTAAAACCGTTCAGGTTAGAGACAAGACTTCTGGTAATATGGCTCATATTGTTAAAACTGTTTAGGTTAGAGACAAGACTTCTGGTAATATGGCTCATATTGTTAAAACCTTTCAGGTTAGAGACAAGACTTCTGGTAATATGGCTCATATTGTTAAAACCGTTCAGGTTAGAGACAAGACTTCTGGTAATATGGCTCATATTGTTAAAACCGTTCAGGTTAGAGACAAGACTTCTGGTAATATGGCTCATATTGTTAAAACCGTTTAGGTTAGAGACAAGACTTCTGGTAATATGGCTCATATTGTTAAAACCGTTCAGGTTAGAGACAAGACTTCTGGTAATATGGCTCATATTGTTAAAACCGTTCAGGTTAGAGACAAGACTTCTGGTAATATGGCTCATATTGTTAAAACTGTTTAGGTTAGAGACAAGACTTCTGGTAATATGGCTCATATTTTATAACCGTTTAGGTTAGAGACAAGACTTCTGGTAATATGGCTCATATTTTATAACCGTTCAGGTTAGAGACAAGACTTCTGGTAATATGGCTCATATTGTTAAAACCGTTCAGGTTAGAGACAAGACTTCTGGTAATATGGCTCATATTGTTAAAACTGTTTAGGTTAGAGACAAGACTTCTGGTAATATGGCTCATATTGTTAAAACTGTTCAGGTTAGAGACAAGACTTCTGGTAATATGGCTCATATTCTATAATCGTTTAGGCTAGAGACAAGACTTCTGGTAATATGGCTCATATTTTATAACCGTTTAGGCTAGAGACAAGACTTCTGGTAATATGGCTCATATTGTTAAAACCGTTCAGGTTAGAGACAAGACTTCTGGTAATATGGCTCATATTGTTAAAACCGTTCAGGTTAGAGACAAGACTTCTGGTAATATGGCTCATATTGTTAAAACTGTTTAGGTTAGAGACAAGACTTCTGGTAATATGGCTCATATTTTATAACCGTTTAGGCTAGAGACAAGACTTCTGGTAATATGGCTCATATTTTATAACCGTTTAGGCTAGAGACAAGACATTTTCTTTGCTGTGAAGATGCAAGCATGCCTGTCCCTCTCTGAAACGCAGAGGCTGCATGACAGTGAACTTGCAAAGTCTACTCAGACTGGTCTGCGCTCTTGGTTATAACCGGCGATGAAATGATACAGGTCATCAACATTGCTCGCTTTGCACGCTGCTCTAATGTAACAAAGGTACAACTCTAACAACAGAAGACTCATCAGGGTCTGGGTCTGCATCCCCGCTCACCATCACGGCTAAATTATATTTTAAAAAACTGATGGAGGAATAGACACGCATGAAGAGCAGACGGATTAAATGTATTTACTTTTTATTTAACTAGGCAGTTAAGAACAAATTCTTATTTACAATGACGGCCTACCCTGGCCAAACCCTAACCCGGACGACGCTGGGCCAATTGTGCACCGCCCTATGGGACTCCCAATCACAGCCGGTTGTGATACAGCCTGGAATCGAACCAGGGTCTGTAGTGATACCTCTAGATGGTCATTGGCAAACTTCAGACGGGCCTGGACATGCGCTGGCTTGAGCAGGGGGACCCTGTGTGCGCTGCAGGATTTTAATCCATGACGGTGTAGTGTGTTACTAATGGTTTTCTTTGAGACTGTGGTCCCAGCTCTCTTCAGGTCATTGACCAGGTCCTGCCGTGTAGTTCTGGGCTGATCCCTCACCTTCCTCATGATCATTGATGCCCCACGAGGTGAGATCTTGCATGGAGCCCCAGACCGAGGGTGATTGACCGTCATCTTGAACTTCTTCCATTTTCTAATAATTGCGCCAACAGTTGTTGCCTTCTCACCAAGCTGCTTGCCTATTGTCCTGTAGCCCATCCCAGCCTTGTGCAGGTCTACAATTTTATCCCTGATGTCCTTACACAGCTCTCTGGTCTTGGCCATTGTGGAGAGGTTGGAGTCTGTTTGATTGAGTGTGTGGACAGGTGTCTTTTATACAGGTAACGAGTTCAAACAGGTGCCGTTAATACAGGTAATGAGTGGAGAACAGCAGGGCTTCTTAAAGAAAAACTAACAGGTCTGTGAGAGCCGGAATTCTTACTGGTTGGTAGGTGATCAAATACTTATGTCATGCAATAAAATGCAAATTAATTACTTAAAAATCATACAATGTGATTTTCTGGATTTTTGTTTTAGATTCCGTCTCTCACAGTTGAAGTGTACCTATGATAAACATTACAGACCTCTACATGCTTTGTAAGTAGGAAAACCTGCAAAATCGGCAGCGTATCAAATACTTGTTCTCCCCACTGTATATATAAAAACATTCATACATATACAGTCGTGGCCAAAAGTTTTGAGAATGACACAAATATTAATTTAAGTCTGCTGCCTCAGTTTGTATGATGGCAATTTGCATATACTCCAGAATGTTATGAAGAGTGATCAGATGAATTGCAATTATTTGCAAAGTCCCTCTTTGCCATGCAAATGAACTGAATCCCAAAAAAACATTTCCACTAAATTTCAGCCCTGCCACAAAAGGACCAACTGACATCATGTCAGTGATTCTCTCGTTAACACAGGTGTGAGTGTTGACGAGGACAAGGCTGGAGATCACTCTGTCATGCTGATTGAGTTCGAAAAACAGACCGGAAGCTTCAAAAAGAGGGTGGTGCTTGGAATCATTGTTCTTCCTCTGTCAGCCATGGTTACCTGCAAGGAAACACTTGCCATCATCATTGCTTTGCAAAAAAGGTGCTTCACAGGCAAGGATATTGCTGCCAGTAAGATTGCACCTAAATCAACCATTTATCGGATCATCATGAACTTCAATGAGAGCGGTTCAATTGTTGTGAAGAAGGCTTCAGGGCGCCCAAGAAAGTCCAGCAAGCGCCAGGACCGTCTCCTAAAGTTGATTCAGCTGTGGGATCGGGGCACCACCAGTACAGAGCATGCTCGGGTATGGCAGCAGGCAGGTGTGAGTGCATCTGCACGCACAGTGAGGCAAAGAATTTTGAAGGATGGCCTGGTGTCAAGAAGGGCAGCAAAGAAGCCACTTCTCTCCAGGAAAAACATCAGGGACAGACTGATATTCTGCAAAAGTTACAGGGATTAGACTGCTGAGGACTGGGTTAAAGTCATTTTCTCTGATGAATCCCCTTTCCGATTGTTTGGGTTATCCGGAAAAAAGCTTGTCCGGAGAAGACAAGGTGAGCGCTACCATCAGTCCTGTGTCATGCCAACAGTAAAGCATCCTGAGACCATTCATGTGTGGGGTTGCTTCTCAGCCAAGGGAGTGGGCTCACTCACAATTTTGCTTAAGAACAAAGCCATGAATAAAGAATGGTACCAACACATCCTCCGAGAGCAACTTCTCCCAACCATCTAGGAACAGTTTGGTGACAAACAATGCCTTTTCCAGCATGATGGAGCACCTTGCCATAAGGCAAAAGTGATAACTAAGTGGCTCGGGGAACTAAATATCGATATTTTGGGTACATGTCCAGGAAACTCCCCAGACCTTAATCCCATTGAAAACTTGTGGTCAATCCTCAAGAGACAAACAAAAACCCACAAATTCTGACAAACTCCAAGCATTGAATATGCAAGAATTGGCTGCCATTAGTCAGGATGTGGCCCAGAAGTTAATTGACAGCATGCCAGGGCGGATTTCAGAGGTCTTGAAAAAGAAAGGTCAACACTGCAAATATTGACTCTTTGCATCAACTTCATGTAATTGTCAATAAAAGCCTTTGACACTTATGAAATGCTTGTAATTATACTTCAGTATTCCATAGTAACATCTGACAAAAATATCTAAAAAGACTGAAGCAGCAAACTTTGTGGAAATTAATATTTGTGCCATTCTCAAAACTTTTGGCCACGACTGTTCACATATATACAGATACACACTTTTTTAAGAATATAGGTTCCTTTATTATTCCCTGCAAACCCTACCTCCCCTCCCCTAATTGGAGTAAACTAATAAACAATAGCACTTAGGCTTCTACTTCCAGCTTATACACACTATACACATTTTACAGACACAATCTATTTTACAGTAGTTATATTAGTTTGTTTTTAGTCCTGGCCTTCCTCTATTTCTGATGTCCATCCAGTTTGATTTCTATTTGCCATTATTTGTAACTGTGCTATTTTACAAAAGTTCTGAACCTATATACATTTTACAGACGCCCTATGTTTTACATTTGTTATCTTGTTGTTATTAGTCCCACCCTTCAGCTCCATTCAATCCCTCCCATCTATCTCTTAACACCATCCGTATTGGATTTCTATTTGCCATATATTTTTTATCTGTGCTGTGATGCTTCACAAAAGTTCTGAACCTTTCTATTCTCATACTGTAGTTTCTACAGATTGTAAATTAAATATATATTTTTTTGCTAAAAAAAATCTTAGATTATTGATCGATTGACTATGACTTTTCAAATCACCCAGTATTGCTATCTTCAGTGTTAGCTCCAGGTAAATGTTGCAATTCTTCAGCTATTCCTGGACCTGCTACCAAAAACAAGCTACATATGGACAGTACCAAAATAAATGATGTAATGACTCTGCTTCCTCGCAGCAAAATCTGCAGAGCTGGGGAGATTGTATCCCCCAAATATATAACATTCTATTGGTTGCAAGAATTTGTATAATTTAAATTGAAAAATTCTAAGTATTCGTAGCACTTAGTTTTAGCTGTTGTGCATGGCTTTTCTTCATATGAATTAACTGAGTTGTCACATAATATATGCCATTTATACCGCAGCATTGTTGAATACTCATTTCTGATTGGCTAGTGTGGCATTCTAGAATGGACATTAAAACCAGATAACGGGACAGTTGGAAAAGATATCAGGACACATTGCAATCATGACGCAATATGTGCCCACACATGCAAACCGTACTTGCTACAAAGCTAGAGAAAGCTAAACCAACAACTACACAAACGGAAATTGGATACATTTTAAACGCAGGTCCAATGAGGAAAAAACGTAGCTAGCAGTGAGTTGTTATTGCAAAGACATATTTTAGAATTTCTCTGGTCCCCTGCGCCGCTAAAGCTGTCAAATCCCAAATTTTTTGTTTGACCAGCTGTTTTCAGCAACTGATATTTTTTGAATTTGGTTGTCATATTGGCAGGTTTGCTAGCAACAAACTATTTAGCTAGCTCCTAGCCTAGTGTTTGATATGCAATGCGATCTCCTCGTAATTAACAGTCAGTGTTGATGAGTGTCCTGATGAGAAGGCAAACTTTTCTTGCTATGCCAGGCAAAATCTGCATAGATACATGGATGTATCCAAATGAATGTCAATAGAAAAAAGCTACTTTGCTGTTATTCTGTCTGCAGAGGTCGTGACTGTGTAGCCATAGCTAGCTGGCTAGCTAAGAAGCGAGGGATAAGAACGTTGCCACTCAGCATGGCAATGGAACATAAAGAACGATCGGCAGGGTCACATCCGTTAATATCAAACTAATCGATTGAATGTCTGGGTCGCGTCTCTAGCAACCACAAGATGCGAAAGTATGAATTTTCTTATATAAATAAAAATATCAACAACAAAAAATTATTATAACGGTAAATGTGTGCTTAGTGTTGTTTTCTTTGGCAACTGTGGTAAAAGCGGAATAAACAGTTTAAACAAACGCAACGCGATAAACTTTACTGTTAGTCAGGCTGCCGAGGTCGTGACTGTGTAGCCGTAGCTAGTTGGCTAGCTAGCAGCAAGCTAGGGATAAGAATGTTACCACTGAGCATGGCAATGGGACATAAAGTACGAACGACAGGGTCGCGTCCGTCAATATCGAACTACTGGAAAAACTGTGTCAACTGTGCTTTCATAATGTTTTCTTTGCCAAATGTGGTATAAGTGGGATAAACTCTTCGATTCTGTACATTACCTTGGAAAAATAAACCCTGCAAAGCAACTTGGCTCCGCCTCGTCGGCCATTATTTCCAAGGTAATGTACAGAACTTAGCAGACGCTATATCCATTACTTAGCAGAAGCTTTTACAGTCATGTGTGCATACATTTCACATATGGGTGGCTCCATCGGGAATCAAATGCACGAACCTTGGCATTGCAAGCGCTATGCAAGTAATTTACTGGGGGAGTTCTGATGTTGTCTTGTTGCTTTTACAAGGTAGGTCAGATTTCACAGGATGCATCCAAAATGGCATCCTTTTCCCTATACACTACACTACTTTTGACCAAAGCCATATGGGCCATGGTCAAAAGTAGTGCACTACAGTGGGAATAATGTACCATTTCAGATGCAGCCACTGTAGTAGCCATTAGCACTCCACATTAGTCCCTACAGCCCAATTAAAAACAGGAAGATGAAGAACATCTTAGCTGAAGGAGGAAGAGGCTACTTCACTTTACAGTTTACACAGGAAACTTTTCACTTTTATCACTCGTATATCTGAATCCACTTATCCACTACATCTCACTGATAGGGATTTGTCATGTCCACACCTAATGTAATTTCCCATGGTGCTTGGTGATTTATGTTGGGGCCCTTATAGCATCGTCACTGTCTATCTGTGTGGCCTGTACTCTGAATTCTGTCTATTGCTTTCTTTGTTTAACAGCCTCTCTCTGATGAGAAGTGGAAAGAAAGGAGAGTATTATTTTGACTGTGCTTGGATGTGTAGGCCTGGATCCAGACTAGACCGACTGTGCTCGGATGTGTAGGCCTGGATCCAGACTAGACTGACTGTGCTCGGATGTGTAGGCCTGGATCCAGACTAGACTGACTGTGCTCGGATGTGTAGGCCTGGATCCAGACTAGACTGACTGTGCTCGGATGTGTAGGCCTGGATCCAGACTAGACTGACTGTGCTCGGATGTGTAGGCCTGGATCCAGACTAGACTGACTGTGCTCGGATGTGTAGGCCTAGCCTTGATCCAAATTTGACTGACTGTTCAGATGTGTAAGCCTGGATCCAAACTAGACTGACTGTGTTCAGATGTGTAAGCCTGGATCCAAACTAGACTGCTTTGTTTCACTTGCAGAGAAACAGGAAGGGAAGCGTTGCTAGGGTACACAATAGTAGATCTTTGTAGATAGATGATCTTTGACAAATGGGTTAATAGGTCATAGGAAAAGGAGGACCAAGGCACTCTTCATAAATTTAAAATGCCTTTGTTTTTACGACATCTTCAATGGAACAAATATTTTAAAACTATGATGCGTTTTGGCAGCATGGCCTTCGTCGGGGAGTTCTTTGTTTCAGTGTGATTTCCAGACTAGTGAATGTCTATCCCATTGACTCACGAGTAGCAGACTGTCTGTGTCCTTCTGGTTTCAGTACTATAAATGACCTCCAGGACTGAAGGAATCATTTATTTTATAGATTTCCTACTTTACCGTTGTGGATTAACCTCTCAACCCTACCTTCCACTGCTTCCACTTCCTTATTGGCTCTGATATCGATTGTGTGTGTGTGTGATTGTTTGTTGTTTTTCTTCCTCTATCTTCCTGAGTTCAAGGTGACCCATAACTAATAAACGTGCTCCTGGAATAACACCATGCTGCTCGGCTCACCAAGCTACACTCTATTTTCTGTCCATGCATGTGTGCGTTTAGATGTATCAGTGCACATAGAAGAAGAACAATAGTTGATTGGCGATTGTCGGTTTCAGATCATGGAAATTCATATTTTTCCATTTTAACCCAACCTGATCACAAACACCCCAAGGGTAGTTTGTTGCTTAAAGTAAAAACTCTACATTCAGTGTTCTGCATGTGCCTGTGCATCTGTGTTCACTGTGTCAATGCATAGAAGACAAAGGATACTTTATCTATCACCCATTCCCGTTTTCAGATCACAGTAATTCCCCCTCTGAAAAACAGGCATACACAGACACCCAGAAGGTAGTGGTTGTTTTTCAATTTAAAGACAGAGGCTGAGACTTTGTTCAAATATTTTTTATTGAACACACACAAGAATGGTGTGTAGGTATAAAAGACAAGTATAAAGGAGGCTGAGACTTTGAGTTCATGGGTTCAGGTTCACAGTCTTATTTAACACAATCTGTGTTTTCACTTTACGTCTATCAGTGCATCATAGTATGTCGAAAAAATAATACTTTTTTCAAATCACGGAAATGTGTATTCTTCAATTTTAACCCAATCCCCGTGAAACACACACACAAACACCTTAATGTAATATTATGTATGTGGTTGTCTTCCAATTTAGTTATAGGTTTTGAAACCAGTTTCCTTTAAGTTAGTGAGTTCAGGTCCACAGCAGGTCTGAGTCACCAAATGTTCTGCTAAAGCACTAGATGGGAAAGACGGCGGTTTGATTATCAGCCTCTTCCAAGGAACCAAACACAATTGTCTATTTAGGTCAGGTTAGGGATTTGTCATGTCCACACCTAATGTCATTGTCCATGGTGCTTAGTGCCGATGGAGACCCCTAGAAATGGGTTTTGTTGTTGTAGGCTGCAGTCTGCTTAGTGCTTTCTTTAACTAACAGCTCGTTTCTCTCTCTACCACTCTTCCCCCCTTCCTCTCTCTATCTCTACAACTCTTCCCCCCTTTCTCCCTCTCTCTCTCGCTCTCTCTCTATCCTTCCGTCTTTGTTTCTCTCCGAGAGGGTCCCTGTGAGAGGCATCTTGATGAAGAGGGAACATCTGGTTCTAAGAGTTCCTTCATTATCCTCCAATAGAGAGAGAGGGGCACCTGAGGAAACACAGCGCTCCAACACAATACCTCCTTTATGTTCTTTATCATCTCAGACAAGCCAAAACAGACACAGGATGCATCACAAATGGCAACCTATTCCCTATACAGTGCACTACTTCTGTTCAAAGCCCTACGGGTCCTCATCAAATTGCAACCTATTCCCTATATAGTGCACTACTTGTGCCATTTGGGAGAGACGGAGAGAGCTGTTAAAGAGGATCTCCTTCTCTTTCAAGGCTTTTAAATTAAATGGCACTACTCTAAAATAAAAAATAACAATTACCAGGGAATTTAACTAGCACTTAATTCAACCATTATTCAAGTCACATGTCTTCCTCTCTCTAAAGCGTTCCACTGATGAGACAAACAAACAAACAAATAAATAAACATGGAGTTGTTTTATACTTGACCTGTTCCTCCATGCTGGAGTGTCCTTTCCAGGCTAATGGTGTTTTGCATATTGCCGTTACTAAGCTGAAAGCATGACATCACTCTGCTTCAGTCCAGTTCAGTACAGTCTGATAATCTGGATAAGGGAACGAGAGGGAATAAAGGAAATAGAGGGAATAGAGGAAAGAGAGGGAATAGAGGAAAGAGAGAGAATAGAGGGGAGAGGGGAGAGGGAATAGAGGGGAGAGGGGGGTAGAGGGGAAAGGGAATAGAGGGGGATAGAGGGAAGAGGGGGAGAAAAGGGGAGAAGGAATAGAGGGGACAGAGGGGAGAGGGGGATGGAGAGAAATAGGGGAGAAGGGAAGAGAGGTATAAATGGGAGAGAGGGATAGAGGAATACGAGAGAGGGGGATAGAGGAATAAATGGTAGAGGGGGATAGAGGCATAAACGGGAGAGGGGGATAAATGAATAAATGGGAGAGGGGGATAGAGGAATAAATAGGAGAGGAGGATAGAGGATTAAACGGGAGAGGGGGATAGAGGAATAAATGGTAGAGGGGGATAGATGAATAAACGGGAGAGGGGGTTATAGGAATAAACGGGAGAGGGGGATAGAGGAATAAACAGGAGAGGGGGATAGAGGAATAAATAGGAGAGGAGGATAGAGGATTAAACGGGAGAACGGGATAGAGGAATAAATAGGAGAGGAGGATAGAGGAATAAACGGGAGAGGGGGATAGAGGAATAAATGGTAGAGGGGGATAGATGAATAAATGGGAGAGGGGGATAGAGGAATAAATGGGAGAGGGGGATAGAGGAATAAACGAGAGAGGGGGACAGAGGAATAAACAGTAGAGGGGGATAGAGGATTAAACAGTAGATGGGGATAGAGGAATAAATGGGAGAGGGAGATAGAGGATTAAATGGGAGAGGGGGATAGAGGAATAAACGGGAGAACGGGATAGAGGAATAAACGGGAGAGGGAGATAGAGGAATAAATGGGAGAGGGGGATAGAGGAATAAACGGGAGAGGGGGATAGAGGAATAAACGGGAGAGGGGGATAGAGGAATAAATGGGAGAGGGGGATAGAGGAATAAACGGGAGAGGGGGATAGAGGAATAAATGGGAGAGGGGGATAGAGGAATAAACGGGAGAGGGGGATAGAAGAATAAACGAGAGAGGGGAATAGAGGAATAAACGAGAGAGGGGAATAGAGGAATAAACAGTAGAGGGGGATAGAAGAATAAATGGGAGAGGGGGATAGAAGAATAAACGGGAGAGGGGGATAGATGAATAAACGAGAGAGGGGAATAGAGGAATAAACGAGAGAGGGGAATAGAGGAATAAACGAGAGAGGGGAATAGAGGAATAAACAGTAGAGGGGGATAGAAGAATAAATGGGAGAGGGGGATAGAAGAATAAATGGGAGAGGGGGATAGAAGAATAAACGAGAGAGGGGAATAGAGGAATAAACGAGAGAGGGGAATAGAGGAATAAACAGTAGAGGGGAATAGAGGAATAAACAGTAGAGGGGGATAGAAGAATAAATGGGAGAGGGAGATAGAGGAATAAACGGGAGAGGGGGATAGAAGAATAAACGGGAGAGGGGGTTAGAAGAATAAACGGGAGAGGGGGATAGAAGAATAAACGAGAGAGGGGAATAGAGGAATAAACAGTAGAGGGGGATAGAGGAATAAATGGGAGAGGGAGATAGAGGAATAAATGGGAGAGGGGGATAGAGGAATAAATGGGAGAGGGGGATAGAAGAATAAATGGGAGAGGGGGATAGAAGAATAAACGAGAGAGGGGGATAGAGGAATAAACGAGAGAGGGGAATAGAGGAATAAACAGTAGAGGGGGATAGTGGAATAAATGGGAGAGGGGGATAGAGTAATAAATGGGAGAACGGGATAGAGGAATAAACAGGAGAGGGGGATAGAGGAATAAACGGGAGAGGGGAATAGAGGAATAAACGAGAGAGGGGAATAGAGGTATAAACAGTAGAGGGGGATAGAGGAATAAATGGGAGAGGGAGATAGAGGAATAAATGGGAGAGGGAGATAGAGGAATAGTGGAATAAATGGGAGAGGGGGATAGAGTAATAAATGGGAGAACGGGATAGAGGAATAAACAGGAGAGGGGGATAGAGGAATAAACGGGAGAGGGGGATAGAGGAATACATGGGAGAGGGGGATAGATGAATAAATGGGAGAGGGAGATAGAAGAATAAATGGGAGAGGGAGATAGATGAATAAATGGGAGAGGGAGATAGAGGAATAAACGGGAGAGGGGGACAGAGGAATAAACGAGAGAGGGGAATAGAGGAATAAATGGGAGAGGGGGATAGAGGAATAAACGGGAGAGGGGGACAGAGGAATAAACAAGAGAGGGGAACAGAGGAATAAATGGTAGAGGGAAGAGGGGGGAATAATGCCCTTGTAGGACAATTGCGTAACGAGGACAGCTTTCCAAACTGCCTCTGTGGAGAGCGGCAGGAAAGTGAGAAAAGAGGAGGAAGGCGAGGGTCAATATCAACTAGTGCTTTCTCAGTACCTACACAGCAGCTTGGTTCATCAAAACAGGTAATTGAGAAAGGAGGGGAGTGGGACGGTCAAAATGACAGCACACGACAGTGGGGTTAGAGAATGATCTACCATAGAGATAGCAAACAGATGAATTACACTGCAAATTTACATCAATTATTTCAGCCAAACGAGTTTGATTACTGAAACCTATAGATTCTCGCAGTGTAGTTTACTTCCTACTGTTCGTGATAGAATCTAGGACAGACAGCAGAGCAGTTAGACTAACAGCTATAAAATAAGGCTCAGAACGAGAAACAGCAAGTAAAACCATGGCAATGGGGAGAGATGGATATTGGGATGACCTCAACCTGATCACTGAAAGAGTTGTGGGTTCTACCAGACACATTATTTATCCTCAACACAAGCCCAACGTCTAGCTAGCTACATTCCTAGCCATCACCACTCATTGATATACATGCATGTCAACCAGGGTTAAGCTCATTTTCATCTGAAATTCCAAATCTCCTTATTTGAATTGAGTGAATTGAAATGGAATTGACCCCAACCCTGGTTGATGTATTTCTAAGGACTGAAATTGGGATGGATAACAGTGGAGGACCTCTTCACCTGGTCAGCGGGAGAGTCATGGCTGACCCTCTAGGCCTTACCGAACGGACACATTATTAATCCCAGTCCCTTAATACATTCCTGGCCTTCACCAGTCCACCGCTCTGCCAGTCCCTCCATCCATCCCTCTATCCATCCATCCCTCAGGCTCCTGGACAGTGAATCCCAAACCAGTACCTCGCCCCTACACTGTAAAATGGGACCGGAGAGTAGAATGGCGCCGGAGAGGATGGCTGACGTTTTACGTGCTCCTAACCAACTGTGCTATTTTTTTATTTTTTTTTGTGTTGTTTGTAACTTATTTTTTTACTTATTTTGTACATAATGTCGCTGCTACCGTCTCTTATGACCGAAAATAACTTCTGGACATCAGAACAGCGATTACTCACCACGAACTGGTAGAAGCTTTTTCCTTTAACGAGTCTGACGCGAATTATATACTGCTTTCTCGGGAACAGGCCCAAATCCCCATCATTTGCATGAAGAAAAGACGGAGAAAAATGGGGTGGAGGTCAGGCTGCCTTCTGAGAATTCGTGGGCGAGTGAGTAAACCCCCACTGCCATCCGTTCTGTAGGCCAAGGTGCAATCATTGGAAAATAACATGACCTACGATCAAAATGATCCTACCAACGGGACATTAAAAAGTGTAATATCGTATGTTTCACAGAGTCGTGGCTGAACGACGACATGGATAACATAGAGCTGGAGCAATTTTCCATCCCCCGGCAAAACAGAGAAACTACGTCTGGTAAGACGAGGGGTGGGGGTGTGTGTATATTTGTCAATAACAGCTGGTGTGCGATGTCTAATATTAAAGAAGTCTCGAGATATTGCTCACCTTAGGTAGAGTACCTTATGATAAGCTGTAGACCACACTATCTACCAAGAGAGATCTCATCTATATTATTTGTAGCCGTGTATTTACCACCACAAACTGATGCCGACACTAAGACCACATCAAAAAAACTCTATACCACCTTTACTCCACACACAGAGATGCATACAAAGCTCTCCCCAGCCCTCCATTTGGCAAATCTGACCATAATTCTATCCTCCTGATTCCTGCTTACAAGCAAAAACCAAAGCAGGATGTACCAGTGACTCTCTCAATACGGAAGTGGTCAGATGACGCAGATGCTATGCTACAGGACTGTTTTGCTAGTACAGACTGGAATATGTTCCGAGATTGATCCAATGGCATTAAGGAGTATACCACCTTAGTCATCAGCTTCATCAATAAGTGCATCGACGACGTCGTCCCCACAGTGACCGTATGTACATATCCCAACCAGAAGCCATGGATTACAGGCAACATCCGCATCAAGCTAAAGGCTAGAGCTGTTGCTTTCAAGGAGCGGGACACTAATCCGGACATTTATAAGGAATCCCGCTATGCCCTCAGACGAACCATCAAACAAGCAAAGTGTCAATACAGGATTAAGATTGAATCCTACTACACCGGCTCTGACGCTCGTTGGATGTGGCAGGGCTTGAAAACTATTACGGACTACAAAGGGAAACTCAGACGCGAGCTGCCCAGTGACACGAGCCTACCAGACGAGCTAAATGCCTTTTATGCTCGCGTCGAGGAAAGCAACACTGAAGCATGCATAAGAGCACCAGCTGTTCTGGACGACTGTGTGATAACGCTCTCGGTAGCCGATGTGAGCAAGACCTTTAAACAGGTCAACATTCACAAAGCCACGGGGCCAGACGGATTACCAGGACGTTTACTCAAAGCATGCGCGGACCAATTGGCAAGTATCTTAACTGACATTTTCAACCTCTCCCTGACCGAGTCTGTAATACCTAAATGTTTCAAACAGCACCATAGTCCCTGTGCCCAAGGAAGCAAAGGTAACCTGCCTAACTCTGCCCCACCTCTTTAAGGAATACCTAGGATAGGATAAAGTAATCCTTCTAACCCCCCCCTCCCCCTTAAAAGAGTTAGATGCACTATTGTAAAGTGGTTGTTCCACTGGATATCATAAGGTGAATGCACCAATTTGTAAGTCGCTCTGGATAAGAGCGTCTGCTAAATGACTTAAATGTAAATGTAAATGTAACTGATTACCACCCTATAGCACTCACGTTGGTAGCCATGAAGTGCTTTGAAAGGCTGGTCATGGCTCACATCAACAGCATCTTCCTGGATACCCTAGACCCACTCCAATTCGCATACTGCCACCCAACAGAATCACAGATGACGCAATCTCAATCGCACTCCACACTGCCCTTTCCCACCTGGACAAAAGGAACATATATGTGAGAATGCTGTTCATTGACTACAGCTCAGCGTTCAACACCATAGTGCCCACGAAGCTCATCACTAAGCTAAGGACCCTGGGACTAAACACATCTCTCTGCAACTTGATTCTTGACTTCCTGATGGGCCGCCCCCAGGTGGTAAGGGTAGGCAACAACACGTCTGCCACGCTGATCCTCAACACTGGTGCCCTTCAGGGGTGTGTACTAAGTCCCCTCCTGTACTCCCTGTTCACCCACAACTGTGTGGCCAAACACGACTCCAACACCATCATTAAGTTTGCTGACGAAAAAACAGTGGTAGGTCTGATCACCGACAACGATGAGACAGCCTATAGTGAGGAGGTCAGAGAACTGGCAGTGTGGTGCCAGGACAACAACCTCTCCCACAATGTGAGCAAGACAAAGGAGCTGATCGTGGACTACAGGAAAAGGTGGGCCGAACAGGCCCCCATTAACCTGTCTAGGATGAGAGTGGCGCTAGCGGCACTCCCCCCCCACCCCCACTGAAAAACCAGTGCCGCGAAATTCAAAAAAAATTTTTTTTTTAAATATTTAACTTTCACACATTAAAGTCCAATACAGCTAATGAAAGACGCAGATCTTGTGAATCCAGTCAACATGTCCGATTTTTTAAATGTTTTACAGGGAAGACACAATATGTAAAGATGTACACATTAGCACCTAAAAACACATTAGCATAATCCACCATCTTTTATTTGTCCACCAACACCAGTAGCTATCACCAATTCGGCTAAACTAAGATATTTATAGCCCCTAACCAAGAAAAAAACTAATCAGATGACAGTCTGATAACATATTTATGGTATGGGATAGGTTTTGTTAGAAAAAAGTGCATATTTCAGGTAGATGGCATCGGTTACAATTGCACCCACCGTCACAAATGGAATAGACAAACTACTTAGAGCAACGTGTTTACCTACTTACTAATCATCAAACATTTCGTAAAAATACACAGCATACACGAATCGAAAGACACAGATCCTGTGAATACAGACAATATTTCAGATTTTCTAAGTGTCTTACAGCGAAAACACAATAAATCGTTATATTAGCATAGCACATAGCACATAGCAGCCCAGCATTGATTCTAGCCAAAGTGAGCGATAAAAGTAAACATCGCCAAAATATATTAATTTTTTCACTAACCTTCTCAGAATTCTTCAGATGACACTCCTGTAACATCATATTACACAATCCATATAGAGTTTGATCGAAAATGTTTATATTTAGCCACCAAAATCATGGTTAGACAATGTGGAATGTAGCTCAGCTGGTCAGAAAAAGTCTGTGCGCCACTTAGACAGTGATCTACTCTTATACATAAATACTCATAAACGTGACTAAAAAATATAGGGTGGACAGGGATTGATAGACAATTTAATTCTTAATACAATCGCGGAATTACATTTTTTAAATTATCCTTACTTTTCAATACAGCTTGCGCCAAGCGATGCTACGTCAAAAAACATGGCGTCCGAAGCCACTAAAATGTTTCGACAGAAACACGATTTATCATAATAAAAATGTCCTACCTTGAGCTGTTCTTCCATCAGTATCTTGGGCAAAGGATCCTTTCTTGGGAGAAATCGTCTTTTGGTGGAAAGCTGTCCTCTTGCCATGTGGAAATGTCAACTGCGTTCGGGATGAACTGAAAAGCGTGCCCAACTTTTCACATCGTTGCAAAAATAAATGTCCCAAAATCGCACTAAACGGATATAAATTGCTATAAAACGCTTTAAATTAACTACCTTATGATGTTTTTAACTCCTATAACGAGTGAAAAGATGACCGGAGAAATATAACAGGCTAAACTAACGCTTGGAACAGGTGCGCGCCGGTGTCCTCTAGGCTCATGACGCAGCTCCCAAAGAATGACTAGCTTCAGGGTTTTTTCATTTGTAGGTCCTGTGAACGTGCAATCGACCCCGTTGGAATCGTCATCACGTAAAGGCATCCAGGGGAAGACGTAAGAAGTGTCCGTATAGTCATAGCAACGACAGTGCCCTTTTAACTGAGTTCAGAAGAGTGGCCAACATTTCTCAAATCTGACTCCATGTCAGGGAAATTGCTGTAGAATGGGCTCTGTTCCACTTAGAGACAAAATTTCAACTCCTATAGAAACTATAGACTGTTTTCTATCCAATAATAATAATAATATGCATATTGTACGATCAAGGATTTTGTGGGAAGCCGTTTCAAAAATTAGCCAAGTTAGCATAAATAGTCTAAACAGCGCCCCCATCCCCAACAGGTTAAGATCAACGGGGCTGTAGTGGAGCAGGTCGAGAGTTTCAAGTTCCTTGGTGTCCACATCACCAACGAACTATCATGGTCCAAACACACCAAGACAGTCGTGAAGAGGGCACGACAACACCTTTTCCACCTCAGGAGACTGAAAAGATTTAGCATGGGTCCCCAGATCCTCAAAAAGTTATACAGCTGCACCATCGAGAGCATCCTGACCGGTTGCATCACCGCCTAGTATGGCAACTGCTCGGCATCTGACCGTAAGTCGCTACAGAGGGTAGTGCGTATGGCCTAGTACATCTCTGTCTCGGACCAAAAGCACCAAGTCTAAGACCAAAAGGCTATTTAACAGCTTCTACCCCCAAGCCATAAGACTGCTGAACAATTAATAAAATGGCCACTGGACTATTTACATCGACAGCCCCTCCATTTGTTTTGTACACTGCTGCTACTCGCTGTTTATTATCTATGCATAGTCACTTCACCCCTACCTACATGTACAAATGACCTCAACTAACCTGTACCCCCGCACATTGTCTCGGTAACGGTACCCCTTGTTTATAGCCTCGTTATTGTTATTTTATTGTGTTACTTTTTATTCTTTTTTACTTTAGCATTTCACGGTAAGGTCAACACTTGTTGTATTCGGCGCATGTGACAAAGTTTGATTTGATTTAAAACCCAATGTCATGTCATTACACAAAACTTTTGAGGAAACCCGTTGCACTTAATATATCTGAGTACAGTTTTTTACAATTATGCTGTAGTCATTACTCAAACTGATAGAGTCACTGTGACCCTGTCGGGGGTCCAGATTGGAGTTGTATCAGCTTGAAAATAAATTATAATGACCCCACTAAGCCACCCCTACAACAGTAGCGGTGCGTTGGTAAAATCACTTCACTCCGAAGCAGGAAGTGTAGCTGGCTAGATCGAAGTAGCTATTGGAGGGTCTAATATGGCCTTTCACCCTTCAAAATATTCCCTTCCTCAACTTTGGGACACTTGTGCATATGGCGGAGGTGCACATGAACACACAAATGGAAGGCAGAGGGGCGAGTGGAAGTGGGCGATTTGTGATTCAACCTCCCACTTACCAGCCCAGCGACCCCAGAGGATAACACCAGAGGTTGGGCTGACAGCCATCCGTTTGCCAACAGGGAGATTGTTTTTCAGACTCCTGAAATGCTAGACCAGGGAGGGAAGATCAATTTTGCAGCTAGCCTGAGATCCCAGTCTGGGGGGCAAGAGAGGGGGTGAAAGGAAAGCTGGAGTGGGTCTGGACAGGCTTGAGAGGCAGGGGAGGTAGGGGGACGAGGTCAGGGTCCTATCCCTGGCCTCCGTGGTGTGTTTGGGGAAAGTCAGTACCCTCGGAGCCGGAGTCGTTTATCCTCTACAGACAGGAGAGTCAGGGGGGAGTCCTCCACCCTCTACCCCGATAAGGCTACCTTTTCTGGGGCACAGAGCTGACTGCTGCCCCCTGCCTGGTCCTGATACCCTCTGTTCCTATGATCCATAAATGTACATGTAAAAGAAGAAACAACAGACGCACACGGTATAAAGATAAAAACCCAAGAGAGATCAACCTCTGTTTAGTATATATATTTATGTGTGTCACGTACCCATAGATAACGGCTAATACAGTCCTGAAGAGCTTAAGGCAGGAAGAAGATTAAAGAAAATCTACTGTGTAAAAGTAATCTACAGTAATGTGTTTTTGTGAGAGACAAACAAGAAGCTGTACATTTTCAGTATAGCCATGTATTTTCCAATAGCAACATCAAATCAAACTTGATACAACAAGTGTAGACCTTACCATGAAATGCTTACTTACAAGCCCTTAACCAACAGTGCAGTTCAAGAAAGAGTTTAGAAAATATTTACCAAATTAACTAAAGTAAAAAATTATAAAAAGTAACACAATAAAATAACAATAACGAGGCTTTGTACAGGGGGTACCGGTACCGAGTCAATATTCGGGGGTAATGTTTAGTCGAGGTAATTTGTACATGTAGGTAGGGGTGAAGTGACTGCATAGATAATAAACAGTGAGTAGCAGCAGTGTACAAAACAAATGGGGTGGGGTCAAAGTAAATAGTCTGGTGGCCATTTGATGAATTGTTCAGCAGTCTTAGAGAAAACAGTCTATGACTTTGGTGACTGGAGTCTCTGACCATTTTTGGGGCTTTCCTCTGACACCACCTAGCACTACCCTCCTTACGGTCATGGTTTGACACTTGTGATTATAGCTACATGCTAATTTTATACCACAACCTATACAGTATAATGTAAATATATATGATTGCCCAACCATATACTCAGCAGAAACGACATTCATTTTACATCCAGAGAAATCTTGTCCATCATGAAATGAAATATTTCTCTCCACACACACACACCATCCCATCACTGTAACGCACTAAAAGATGACAGCAACATCAATGACAGATTTTATGTCCGTACTACATGAGCGAATGGGTCCTCATATTATGCTTGTGCCATTATATGAGCTCAGAGAAGCACCATACTTAGGAGTATAACCCACAGGCAGCCAGAGCCACGGTTGTGCTAACATGCATAACAAATCTGAACCTTATTCCCTATCTAGTGCACTACTTTTGACCAGGACCCATAAGGGGATAGAGAGGAAGAGAGAGTGAGAGAGGCAGAAAGAGAGTTTTAGAGAGAGCACGAGAGAGATATTTGGGAAGCAGCCCAATAACCAAAAGCAGAGTACTCCATATATGACACCGCCCCCCCCCCCAGGCATTTCTCACAGGAAGAGAAGGGGGTTTTAGTGCTCATCACAGAATGGCTGGGTGATCAGGTGATTTGGAGGTGAAAAATAGGACGATACCTAGGCCATTCATCCGGTGTAGAAGTTGCATTTTAATATACATTTGTTTCTCACATATGGGTAATAAACGGTAACTGGAAACCAACTAAATAAAGTGAATCATAATCAGTGGAAATAGAAAAATTCTGTCAGGTTAATGCATTGAGAATTATAAAACACATTTCCACACACAGGAAATACGTACTTTTCCAATCAGATCACCGTACTGTGGATCGCCAATTCAAAGGGCTAAGGCAACGAGATGCATTATCTTTAGGCTTCTGGGAGCATTTAGGATGATTCAATTTCAGATAATCCCTTCACAGGAAACATTACCTATCCAAGGCTAAGCAACTGTCTCTCTTCCTTGACTTCTCTCTCTATCTCTCTTTCTCTCTCCCTCTCTCGCACCCCCACCTTCCTTCTCTGACAGAGTTGAGGAGTTACAGAATTCTAGTCTGGATCTGAGGTCATCTTATCCCCTGTCTAGCCTCTGAATGCGGTAACGAAATGTCTCTTCCTCTCTATACATTGAATACAAGTGAAGTAGTGAGACGGTGAGTGTTTGCACCTCGTCTAGCAGCTGCAGACGCTGTGGTTTCTCACCTGTGTGTGTGTGCGTGTGTGTCAGTCGGCCGCCCCCAGCAGCTGATAAGCTCTATCTGCATCGGCCCAGGCCCCCTCAACATCAATCTGCCTCAGCGAGACCCACACACACACACACACACTCACACTTATAACACATGCATAGTACCCTCTCTTGTCTCTCGTCTCCTCTCGGCATAATAATAAAAACATTGATGTTTTACGCAGTGTGCCATTTTAGATAAAAAGCTTTTTTATTCTAATATGATGTGTCTGTTTGTTTCTCAAGAGATAATCAAGAGCCCTTGGAGGAGAGGGAATGAAGGAGGGAATGAGGGAGGCCTGTCATGGAGGTGATACTAAGGAGGGAAGGCCTTAACAGGACAGATTCCCTCTCTAAGACCAACGATCTCACACTCTCTCAATCCATCGCTCGCTCTCTCTGTACAGCAAATTCTCCAGTGTTAAAAAAAAAATGAAATTAACACAAAGCGTAAATCTACACTGAGAGTGATAAGTCTGTGGACCAATACAGGCAACAGTGTTAACACAATAGCATAGGTTTTTCACAAGGCCTTCAAGGCCTAGTTTTACCCTAATACGGGGGCCTGAATCTCATACACATCACTTTGAACCAAAACCACACCCATCATTATCATATTTCCCAGAATGTTTAATTGCAGGTTGATTGTTTTTTTTTACTCCCTTGTTCTCCCCAATTTTGATCTTGTCTCATCGCTGCAACTCCCCAATGGGCTTGAGAGAGGCTTGAGAGAGGCGACCCAGCAAACCGCACTTAACCCGGAAGCCAGCTGCACCAATGTGTCAGAGGAAACACCTTTCAACTGACGACTGAGGTCAGCCTGCAGGCACCCATGAGTCAAGTAAGGCCCACCCGGCCAAACACTCCCCTAACCCAGACACCGCTTGGCCAATTGTGCACTGCCCTATGGGACTCCCGGTCACAGCCGGTTGTGACGCAGCATAGGTTTGAACCCGGGTCTATAGTGATGCCTTAGACCGCAGCGCCACTCAGAAGGCCCCACAGGCTGATTTTTTCTTTTTATTGTTTGTTCAATATCTATGTTTGATTAAAGTGGCAATATGTAACGTTTTGGGCGACCCTGATGAAATTCACATAGAAATGTGAATTATAGATCTATCATTCTACTTGAAAGCAAGTCTAAAGCGGTCTGTTCTATGTGAGGTATTTCTATGCATCCCGTTCTTACGTTTTGTTTTTGCATCTTTTACTTTTGGTTTTGTTCACCAGCTTCAAACAGCTGAAAATACAATATTTTTGGTTATGGGAAATATATTTGACATCGGTTTAGATGGTATAATGATTCTATACAATATACTAGCTTATTTTGTCACAAACTGAAATCAGGCAAACTATTAAAGTTTCAGCAACCAGGAAATGGCGGAGCGATTTCTGCATAGTGCAACTACACAAAGATAAATAACAAACATTTTTCTAAATTAATCCAATCAGTTAGTTAGATTTTTTGCACCCATTACTGAAATGGTTGTTCCAGTTTAAATGGCTTAAGTAGTCTCCTCATAATATTCCTAACCCTGTCAGTCATTCTGAATGGAGATTGCAGATGAATAACAATTCAAAATGTTGGATATCCTAACTCTGGCTGGATTCCAATAGGAATTACACATCACTTTGCAAACCAGCATAATGCGACTTGAAGGAAGGGCTGCAATATTCTGATAACTTTCCCAAAATGCCCAGGTTTTCCAGAAATCCTGGCTGTGTTTTTCTTGGAAACGGAAGCAGGGAATCTGAAATCCTTCAACCAGAATTTTGGGAAAATCTGGGAGTTTTTGGGAAACTGACTGGAATTTTGCAACCCTACTTCCATGCCTGATGTGGCCTGAGGTATGAACTGGGGTACAATTATGCACTTATATCTAAAGGTACAAAGCATGTCCTTACAGGGTACCACTACAGTGACAAGTGTCAAATCCAATTTTATTTGTCACATGTGAAGAATGCAACAGGACCATTTTTTACCATGAGCATGGCCTTTTTTCTATTACAGCATATTGGATGACTCTCATTCATATTCCACTCACCTAGTTCAATGTAACAGCGATAGGTTAAGGCTGCTACATGACACTCTATTTTTCCCTATACCCATCATGAGGTTGCTACAACCTAACCTATGAATGAAAGTTTACAACAGAAATTTGAGGTGACATGCAATACCACCTTGCGCACTCCTGCCTGCAGCTAGCTGATATAGGGTGTAATCATTAGTCCAATAGTTGCAAACGAGAGTTTCTATTGGACAAATGCAGGTATGCTTATCACCGTTTTGTTCCATTTGCTTCTGTATAAGAAAAGTTTTTTAACAGAATCGCGGAATGAATACACCCCTGACCCCGGGTAAACACAGTTCACTTTCATAGCAGCCACGTTGTATTCCTTCACGCATCTTTCCTCCTCTCAACTCTTCCCTTCGCTTGTGGACTTCAATGCACAACACATCAGCTGTATGTGACCAGGCTAAAAAAACAGGCAAAAAAACTTTCCAAGCCAAACCGCTACACACAGCCTACATCATTGTCACCATATTCGCTAAAGTAACGTCATAGTAAGCATAGCTAATAGAACTAACGCGTTAATAAACCCGCTACAATCCCTCTGTTAGAGCAGGGTGTTTCAGTACGCTAAACTAGCTAGCTGCATTTGCTAGCTAAGTAAGTGAATCTGAATTGTTCTCTCTCTATTTCTCTCTTGCTTCTCCTTCATTTTGGAAGAAATTAATTTGTTCAAAACTGTTCAACTATTGTCTTTCTCTCTCTTTGACTCAACTACTCACCACATGTTATGCACTGCAGTGCTAGCTAGCTGTAGCTTATGCTTTCAGAACTAGATGCATTCTCTGATCCTTTGATAAGGGTGGACAACATGTCAGTTCATGCTGCAAGAGCTCTGATAGGCTAAAGGACGTCCTCCGGAAGTTGTCATAATTACTGTGTAAGTCTATGGAAGCGGGTGAGAACCATGAGCCTCCTAGGTTTTGTATTGAAGTCAATGTACCCAGAGGAGGACGGAAGCTACAGTAGCTGTCCTCCGGCTACACCATGGTGCTACCCTACAGAGTGCTGTTGAGGCTACTGTAGACCTTCTTTGCAAAATAGTGTGTTTTAATCAATTACTTGGTGACATGTGGTTATATTTAGTATAGTTTTATCTAAAAATTATAACTTTTTAAATGTTTTACAATTTTAATTTGTGTGAAATTCCCCGGGGGGGGGGGGGGTCTTCCCCTTCCTCATCTGAGGAGCCTCCAATGGTCAATATTGAATCAAAATCAAATCGTATTTGTCACATGCGCCGAATACAACAGGTGTAGAGTAGACCTTACAGTGAAATGCTTACTAACAAGCCCTTAACCAACAATGCAGTCTTAAGTAAATAAAAAAATAAAGAATAATATAAATAAAACAAATAATTAAGGAGCAACAATAAAATAATAATATCTTTATTTTTACTATTTTCTACATTGTAGAATAATAGTGAGGACATCAAAACTATGAAATCACACATGGAATCAAGTAGTAACCAAAAAACTGTTTTAAAAATCGAAATATATTTTACATGTTTGATTCTTCAAAGTAGCCACTCTTTGCCTTGATGACAGCTTTGCACACTCTTGGCATTCTATCAATGCTTTTCCAACAGTCTTGAAGGAGTTCCCACAAATGCGGAGCACTTGTTGGCTGCTTTTCCTTCACTCTGCAGTCCAACTCATCCCAAACCATCTCAATTGGGTTGAGGTCGGATGATTGTGGAGGCCAGGTCATCTGATGCAGCACTCCATCACTGTCCTTTGTGGTCAAATAGCCCTTACACAGCCTGGAGGTGTGTTGGGTCATTGTCCTGTTGAAAAACAAATGATAGTCCCACTAAGCGCAAACCAGATGGGATGGTGTATCGCTGTAGAATGCTGTGGTAGCCATGCTGGTTAAGTGTGCCTTGAATTCTAAATAAATCACAGACAGTGTCACCAGCAAAACACCCCCACACCATCACACCTCCTCCTCCATGCTTCACGGTGGGAACCACACATGCGGAGATCATCCGTTCACCTACTCTGCGTCTCACAAAAACACGGCGGTTGGAACCAAAAATCGTACATTTGGACTTATCAAACCAAAGGACATATTTCCACTGGTCTAATCTCCGTTGCTTGTGTTTCTTGACCCAAGCAAGTATTTTCTTCTTATTGGTGTCCTTTAGTAGTGGTTTCTTTGCAGAAATTCGACCATGAAGGCCTGATTCACACAGTCTCCTCTGAACAGCTGATGTTGAGATGTGTCTGTTACTCTGTGAAGCATTTATTTGGGCTGCAATTTCTGAGGCTGGTAACTCTAATGAACTTATCCTCTGCAGCAAAGGTAACTCTGCGACTTACCTTCCTGTGGCGGTCCTCATGAGAGCCAGTTCCATCATAGCGCTTGATGGTTTTGGCGACTGCACTTGAAGAAACTTTTAAAGTTATTGACATTTTCCGGATTGACTGACCTTCATGTCTTAAAGTAATGATGGACTGTCGTTTCTCTTTACTTATTTGAACTGTTCTTGCCATAATATGGACTTGGTCGTTTACCAAATATGGCTATCTTCTATATACCCCCTTACCTTGTCACAACACAACTGATTGTCTCAAACGCATTAAGAAGGAAAGAAATTCCACAAATGAACTTAACAAGGCACACCTGTTTATTGAAATGTATTCCAGGTGGCTACCTCATGAAGCTGGTTGAGAGCATGCCAAGAGTGTGCAAAGCTGTCATCGAGGCAAAGGGTGGCTACTTTGAAGAAATATTTCGATTTGTTTAACTGTTTTTTGGTTACTACATGATTCCATATGTCTTATTTCATTATTTTACAATGTAGAACATAGTAAAAAATTAAGAAAAGCCCTGGAATGAGTAGGTGTGTCCAAACTTTTGACTGGTATTGTACAAAACAATATTATGTCATTGATGCAATTTCAATGTTGTTTGACTTGCTTTGTGCATCACAAAATCAGCTTGAGATGATTTTACTGCAACACTGCAGTTGCTTGACATATGTCTTTCAAAGAGCTGTCAGTAAAGGTGAGTCCATGAATAAGCTCCCCGCCCACTCAGCCTGTCTTTTCAAACTTCCTAGCAGTTAGTAGTGATGTTACTTTGATACCGGAGCTCCCAGGCATACATCGAAATCGCTAAACAGTTTACTTCGAAGCAGTGTGCCGTTGCCTGTATCACTTTATTTGAAGCCATGTAAAAGCCAAAAAGGCTATCCTGTGCAGGTGCTATGGGGTGTGGGACGTCATCTATAATAATTTGGCTGCTCTAAATTATTTTAAACAGCAGGTGCCACTGTGTTGATTAAAGCCTAGAGTAACACAATTGGCTGGAAAACTTCAATGCTTCAAAAAGCTTTGTTTCCCCATTACTAGTAGCCATGAGAGAAGTACATTCAGAATGACTGTTCAGGACCTTTAATCACCCACAACCTGTAACCTAAAGCATCTAAACTGGAACAACCACTTCAGTAACGTGTGCAGTAAGTCCAAGTAACATATTGGATTACTTTAGAAAATGTTTGTAATTTATATTTGAGTGGCAAAAGATTAATGAATTAATCAATCAATGTACATGCACAAATATAAATGTTGAAACAAACAATTCTAAAATCAAACTCCAATAGAGCATGCTGGGAAATATGACAATGATGGGTGTGGTTTGGTTCAAAGTGATGTGTATTTGGGGCCCCCGAGTGGCGCAGCGGTCTAAGGCATTGCAACTCAGTTAGAGGCATCATTAGAGACCCTGGTTCAATTCCAGGCTGTATGACAACCGCATGTGATTGGGAATCCCATAGGGCGGTGCACAATTGGCCCATCGTTGTCTGGGTTAGGGTTTGGCCAGGGTAGGCCGCATTGTAAATAAGAATTTGTTCTTAACTGACTTGCCTAGTTAAATAACAGATAAATAAAATAAATACAAATAAAATGAGTTTCAGGTCCCTGTATTAGGATAAAACTAGCCCCTCAAAAGATAATGGTCTACCCTCTCAAATTCATTCTAGACAGCACGCTAGAACTGACAGTCACAATCCAATAATTGACATTTTCCTGTCAGGAAAACTCACACCTGAGTAGAACAGATTTTCACTGGTTCTGGAGACAGGAAAACTCACACCTGGATAGAACTGATTCTGGAAACAGGAAAACTCACACCTGGATAGAACTGATTCTGGAAACAGGACAACTCACACCTGAGTAGAATAGATTGAACTGATTCTAGAAACAGGAAAACTCACACCTGGGTAGAATAGATTGAACTGATTGTCCCAGATCCCAGACTTTAACAGTTACCAGGCACCTCTGTTTATTTATTGTTCTCTGCCGGTTTAATGGCTCATGACTGGTTGGCTTTATTAAACTGGGCTTTGAGCGAACGCAGAGCGACACTAAAACCTACACACACACACACATACACACAAACACACACACGAGTAGAGCACCACTAAAACTATCCTGATGGCTGAGGGGAGATCAATTCCACCCCGCTTCCCGCCCGCCCTCCTCGCCTAGTGGGAGTTACTGCAAAGTAATGGTACTATCATCACACAGTATCTATGTCCCAAATTACATCCTTTTCCCTTCATAGTACATTACTGTTGACCAGGGCCCTAGTACTTTTGACCAGGGTCCATAGGTGAAGTGAATAGGGTGCTATTTGGGACCCATTCAGTGTTAAAAATGGCACTAGCGCACAGGTAGAGGGCCTGGCGTGCCAGCGTCAAGGGGTTAAATGGTCTGTTTAAATACTTTAATCAACTCTAATAGCTGAATCGGAGGGAAAAGAGGATAAAAAAGCCATAAGGTGGTCTTCAATAAAAGGTGTTCGTCAATAAAAGCCGAATGCTGGTATTTTCCCATGAATACGAAATTAGGACAGTTAAAATGCAAAGCTCTCTCACCACTATAAAAGATGCTATCTAGAACCTAAAATGGTTATTTGGCTGTCTCCAAAGGAGGACCCTTTGAAGAACCCTTTTTGGTTCCAAGTAGACTAAATGTTACTATAACATTTTGAGGTTTCTTATGCATGACTGATATAAGAGTTCTGACAGTATTCCTTCCCTTATAACAATTTCTCTATTTTCTTTCATTCTCTGTCATACAGATAGATGTAATATCTTAACTTAAGATACACTACATGACCAAAAGTATGTGGACACCTGCTGGTTGAAATTATCATTCCAAAATAATGGGCATTAATATGAAGTTGGGCCCCCCTTTGCTGCTAGAACAGCCTCCAATCTTCTGGGGAGGCTTTCCACTAGATGTTGGAACATTGCTGCAGGGACTTGCTTCCATTCAGCCACAAGAGCATTAGTGAGATCTGGCACTGATGTTGGGCAATTAGGCCTGGCTCGCAGTGTTCTTTCCCAAAGGTGTTCGATGGGGTTGAGGTCAGGGCTCTATGCAGGCTAGTCAAGTTCTTCCACACCAACCTCGACAAACGATTTCTGTATGGACCTTGCTTTGTGCACGGGGGCGTGTTTCTAAAACATAAAAGGGCATTCCCCAAACTGTTGCAACAAAGTTAGAAGCACAGAATCGTCTAGAATGTCATTGTACGCTATATATAGCGTTAAGATTTCCCTTCACTGAAACTAAGGGGCCTAGCCGAACCATGAAAAACAGCCCCAGGCCATTATTCCTCCTCCACCAAACTTTACAATTGGCACTATATGGTTAGCGTTCTCCTGGCATCCGCCAAACTCAGATTTGTCGTTGGCATTGCACATGGTGATCTAAGGCTTGTGAAGCTCCCGACGAACAGTTATTGTGCTGACGCTGCTTTCAGAGGCAGTTTGGAACACGGTAGTGAGTGTTGCAACCGAGGACAGACAATTGTTACGCGCCACATACTTCAGCACTCGGCGGTCCCATTCTGTGAGTTTGTGTGACCTACCTCTTTGCGGCTGAGCTGTTGTTGCTCCTAGACGTTTCCACTTCACAATAACAGCACTTACAGCTGACCGGGGCAACTCTAGCAGGGCAGAAATGTTTAAGTTGTTGGAAAGGTGGCATCCTATGACGGTGCCACGTTGAAAGTCACTGAGCTCTTCAGTAAGGCCATTCTACTGCCAATGTTTGTCTATGGAGATTACATGGCATTGTGCTCGATGTTATATACCTACAGTTGAAGTCGGAAGTTTACATACACTTACGCTGGAGTCATTAAAAGTTGTTTTTCAACCACTTCACAAATTTCTTGTTAACAAACTATAGTTTTGGCAAGTCGGTTAGGACATCTACTTTGTGCATGACACAAGTAATTTTTCCAACAATTGTTTACAGACAGATTATTTCACTTATAATTCCCTGTATCACAATTCCAGTGTGTCAGAAGTTTACATACACTAAGTTGACTGTGCCTTTAAACAGCTTGGAATATTCCAGAAAAAGATGTCATGGCTTTAGAAGCTTCTGATAGGCTAATTGACATCATTTGAGTCAATTGGAGGTGTACCTGTGGATGTATTTCAAGGCCTAACTTCAAACTCAGTGCCTCTTTGCTTGACATCATGGGAAAATCTAAAGAAATCAGCCAAGACCTCCACAAGTCCGGTTCATCCTTGGGAGCAATTTCCAAAACGCCTGAAGGTACCACGTTCATCTGTACAAAGAATAGTACGCAAGTATAAACACCATGGGACCACGCAGCCGTCATACCGCTCAGGAAAGAGACGCGTTCTGTCTCCGAGAGAATAACGTATTTTGGTGCGAAAAGTGCAAATCAATCCCAGAACAACAGCAAAGGACCTTGCAAACCTGACTCAGTTACACCAGCTCTGTCAGGGGGAATGGGCCAAAATTCACCCAACTTATTGTGGGAAGCTTGTGGAAGGCTACCCAAAATGTTTGACCCAAGTTAAACAATTTAAAACGCAATGCTACCAAATACTAATTGAGTGTACCTAAACTTCTGACCCACTGGGAATGTGATGAAAGAAATAAAAGTAAATCATAGAAATAAATCACTCTCTACTATTTCTGACATTCAACATTCTTAAAATAAAGTGGTGATCCTAACTGAACTAAAAGACAGGGAATTTTTACTAGGATTAAATGTCAGGGATTGTGAAAAACTGAGTTTAAATGGATTTGGCTAAGGTGTATGTAAACTTCCAATTTCAACTGTATATACCTGGTGTGGCTGAAATAGCCGTATCCACTAACTTGATGGGTCGTCCACATAATTCTGTATATATAGTGTAAGTTACTACAGCAGGAAAATAATCCTGCAGCAACAGGAAATGTGAATTATTATATGGATTATAATTAATGGACATAAAAAAAATAAAACATTTACTTTTTCGATCTTGTCTCCTCTCTGCAAGTCCCCAATGAGTTTGGGAGTTGAACGTCATGGAATTTTTGTTTCTCCATGCTTGTCTCAGAGCAGCGTAAAACGGTGCTGACAGACGTCTACAGCGGGGAGGCTATGTATTCTGTGCCCACTCGTGGTATCTCTATTTGGTTACACATCCTTGGAATAGCAGAACAGCATAACGGTCCGGGCGGCGCTTGCTGTGCCTGGTGAGCAGTTGGTCAAGCTCTGTTGTCAGAAGAGGAATGGAAATGTCAGGGTGAACCGAAGACCTGACGAACCCCCCACGTATGTTGACTCTGCCTGTCGGAGGTGGAGTTCCAGAGCTCACAGGTGTGCCTGGCATGGATTGTGACTCCATCTCATTCCTCGCCCTTTTCAACGCGTGAGTGAGTCAATGATTCAAATGATTCGTCTGACAAACAAAGAACTTTGCGTCCTGCAGGCCCAGGCATGGATCAATGCTGGCGAGACATTCACTTAACGTCATCTTCACAGACTAATCAACTGTGGCCCTTGGGCAATTTGCTCAAAATTGCTACAGAAAAAAAGGAAGAAGATCAAGAAGATTAACGAAAGCATAAAGATGTTGAAGAAATGCTGTTTTGAGTTAGAAATGTAACACCTCAGAGTATTTTCACAACAGTAGCTGGGCTATAAAAAGGCTATTGTCCTGCTAATAGGAAACATTTGCATGATGGGCTACATTTTATATTGTAACCACAATGTCACACATCATTTGTATCTACCTTTCCAATTACTTTTAGAGTTTGGGATTTACAAATGTGCGCTTTTCATTATTAGTTACATTGTTTAAGTTCGAACGTGCAGACTTTTTATCTTTAAATTATTGTTTTATGTAGGATGCTACATTTTTGACCAGTTGCAATTGTAAGTAGGTCTAATAAAAAAAATTATACTTCTATTAGGCTGTTCAGCCTCATAGCCTACCTCAGCCAGTTAAGTTATTTTATATAGGTCTAGGCTCCAAAGAAATAGACTCCAATTAAGCCCTCCTGTTGTTTGTAAAGTCAAATTAAAATGAAGATTATTGTTGAAATGAATTGTTCGACTGGTGTAGGTTGTCTCCATCTGTTGGTGTGCAACACTTGCATAACAAGTTATCTATATTTTCAGCACCAGCCACTGTTCACCTCCTATTGATTGCGCTGCGGTTGCCGCCAGTTGTTTTTTAAATTGAACCTTTATTTAACTAGGCAAGTCAGATAAGAACAAATTCTTATTTACAATGAAGGCCTACCCCAGCCAAAGCCGGATGACGGGGAGCCAATCGTGCGCCGCCTTATGGCACTCGCAATCTATTGTCCAGCTAATAGGCCATCCTGCTACGCTTGTGGAAAAACTAATAATAATACTTTTTCCTCTTTCCAAAGTGTTTTTAGCCACAGTCGGCCCCAACCCCAATTAATACATTTGGGCACAGTCAACTTCGGGCTAGAATGTTGAGGTTTCGAAACCTGCTCCATGCTTGTTTCAAGACCCAAATAGCCTGGATTGTTACTCCCATCTCATTCCTCGCTCTCTTCTACGCGTCATTCAGCACGCTTGTGGGAGTGCTGGCAGGATGTACTGTTTTTTATTCTGCATATATGAATTACAAATCAGCTTTTACTGAAATCATGTTTCTAGTCTATTGCATAGTTACAATGTGTAATCATTGATGTCCCAGGAGAAGGAGTGGTAAACACTGTTGAAGTATAAATGTAATACATACATGCAGACACAGCAGTTTGATACACCTGGTATTGGATATGACTGAAAATAAACTTGCTAAAAAGCGATTTTCCAAAATTAACTGTATGACAAAAAAATATGCTCAATCTTTTGTCTCTACATTAACTATCATTTTCCTCTCAATTGTACATTTTTAGCTTGACTCATTATGACGTTATAACTACTTACATTTGCTTCCCTGAAGAAAGTCACCAGGGTGGCTCACGTCAAATTCGTCATTGGAACCACTCGATATGATTGGTCATATAAAAACCTTGGGACCCAAATGCATAATGAGTGCTCTAACTCCCCCTTGTGGTGGTCTGGAGCAATGAAGCCGTGACGCTGGGTACCTCTAAATCCCGCGGTGTAAACTTTTAAAGGAGGAAAAACTGTAGCTCAGTTGGTAGAGCATGGTGCTTGCAGTGCCAGCGTTGTGGGTTCAATTCCCATGGGGGACAAGTATGAAAATGTATGCACTCACTTTTGTAAGTTGTTCTGGATGAGAATGTAAAACATAGAAGTATCACCCTTTCTGAGGAACCCTCATTGTTGTGTGCAATCAACACAGATGTTAGCCTCTGTAGCTGTAAACTTTCCTTGATTAGCACGGTGCTAATCCAATTTAGCAAGCTAGCAAAGCTAGAATGTTCACATGGTTATAAAGACTTTTGGGTCCCACTAAGTACAATTTATAAAAGCTTTATATAGCATACATGAAGGCTTTATATAGCATACATAAAGGCTTTGCCTATGAAGATTTTATGTATGCTATATAAAGCCTTTATAAGTTATAATTAGTTATAATTAGTTTAAAGACTTTTTCCATTAGCATTGTGCTAATCCACACAGTATTTATTTAAAGCACAGCTAATCCATGTAGCATTAGTTATTTGCAAGCAAGCGGATCATAATGATACAAAAGTTTTCTGTACTTTTCACAAAGCTTATTCATATAATCAAACATTTGTCTGCCAACTGTATTTAATATTAGTTTCTAAACAGCTATTCATTTGGTAGCTAGAATTAGAATGAGACAATACCTGTTTAGAGTTCTCCGACTGCCTAAACTCTAAACTCTCCACTAATCTTATTAAAATATAGAATTAGCATAATTGTAGTACTACTTTGGAGTTTCATTAAATTAAAAAGAGGGAGTGAGGTAGAGTGAGAGAGAGAGAACATGGGGAGACAAAAAAAATACTGCTATAACTGTAATACTTTTTAATAAAACTACTCATCCTTAAATATCCTTAAATATTATTTGTATCCAGGGCGGTTCATTTCACAGTTCATAGAGCATAATGTCCCACTCCGTTCAATAAAATGATTATGTCAGGGTGCCAAATGGAACCCTATGACCTATATAGTGCACTACTTTTGACCAGACCTCTATGGGCCACAGCAAATTATGTTCTGTATGTCTTTGAGTGTTACTCCACCAAACCTTGCCTCCTAGCCTCTACCCCCCTGCACTAAACTCCCTCTCATTACACTATGACATCACCCCCTCTCTAAATTGTGTTTCACGGCTAACAGACCGGTAAGAGCTTGAAGATAAACAGCTTCTATAGGAGGACTATTCCAGATTAGCGCTCATCAGGCAAACCTGGCTAACATCGCTGGTCATGGGGATAACCCCTACCACTGTCCCATGTGGCACTCAGCCCTGCTGATGTTCACACAGCCACACATGGGGCCCTGAATGGCCCTATACACACAACACAAGAAACACACACACCCCTCTCCCCACAAACACACACAAACGGCTATATACAAGCAGAAAAACGTACATCCGGAGGCTACTTTTCTGGTTTTCTGTTTGCCTGCAATTTTAATTGCGCGTCATTAAGACACGTGATTCCCAACTTCCATCAACACGTCTCCTTCATCACTAGGGGCGATAAAGTCCTAGACCACTGTTATTCTACCCACAAGCAAGCATACAAGGCCCTCCCTTGTCCGCCATTCGACTAATCAGATAATGACTCCGTAATCATGCTTCCTGTTTACTAGCAGAAGCTCAAACAGGAAGTACCCATGACTCGCTCCATTGAGAAATAGTCACCAAAATCTGAGATTATGCTAGAGGACTGCTTTGCTAGAGTTGATTGGAATATGTTTTGAGACTCCACCGATAACATCGACGAGCTAACCACCTCCGTCACCAGCTTCATTAGGAAATGCATCAGCGAACAAGTACAAGAACTTTCACTATGACCGCCGCAGAGTCATCAAACGAACAAAAGGACAATATAGGAATAAGGTGAAATCATATTACACAGGCATAAGGCGTAATCCATTATGGATTACAAAGGAAGACCAGCCGTGATCTGCTCAACGATGCCTCTCAACCAAACTAACTGAATGCATTTAACACCATGCTGGGTGTGAGGGCCGTCACCAACCTAAAGGACTAGGTGATCACGCTCTCCGAGGCCAACGTGAGTAAGGTCTTTAATCAGCTGAACACCCGGGTGGTGAGAGTAGGCAACATCACCGCCGCCACGCTGACCCTCAACACAGGGACCCCACAGGGGTGCGTGTTTAGTCCCCTCCTGTACGCCCTGTTCACCCACGACTGCGTAGCCACTCACGACTCCAAAACCATCATCATGTTAGCTGACAACACGACGGTGGTGGGCCTGATCACCGGTGACGATGAGGGAGGAGGTAAGTGAAATGGCAGTGTGGTGCCAAAACAACAACATCTCCCTTAATGTCAGTAAGACAAAGGAGCTGATCAATCACTTCAGGAAACTAGGGGGGCGAGGACGCCCCCATCCACATCGACGGGGCTGCAGTGGAGCGGGTCAAGAGCTTCAATTTCCTCTGTGTCCAAATCACTAAGGACATAAAATGGTCCACACACATGCACACATTTGTGAAGAAAGTGCGACAGCACCTCTTCCCCCCTCAGGCGGTTGAAAAGGTTTGGCATGGGCCCTCAAATCATCAAAAAGTTGGCTGCATCACCGCTTGGTATGGCAATAGTACCACCCTCGATTGCATGGCACTACAGAGGGTGGTAAGGACAGCCCAGTATATCACTGGGGCCGAGCTCCCTGCCATCCAGGACCTCTATATCAGGCGTTGTGAAAGGAAGGCCTGGAAAGTCATTAAAGACACCAGCCACCCAAGCCAATGCCTGTTCTCTCTGCTTCAGCACAGCAAGCGGTACCGGTGTATCAAGTCTGACACCAATAGGCTCCTGAATAGCATAAGATTGCTAAATAGTTAACTAAAAAGCTAACAAAATGGCTACACGGACTATCTGAGTTGACCCTATGCACAAAATGGCTACACACACTTATACTAAAACACACATACAAACACTCACTGCTACTCTGTTTATCATATATCCTGATGCCTAGTCACCTTACCCATATAAACTCAGCAAAAAAAGAAACGTCTTCTCACTGTCAACTGAGTTTATTTTCAGCAAACTTAACATGTGTAAATATTTGTATGAACATAACAAGATTCAACAACTGAGGCATAAACTGAAAAAAATCTACAGACATGTGACTAACAGAAATGGAATAATGTGTCCCTGAACAAAGGGGGGGAGGGGTCAAAATCAAAAGTAACAGTCAGTATCTGGTGTGGCCACCAGCTGCATTAAGTACTGCAGTGCATCTCCTCCTCATGGACTGCACCAGATTTGCCAGTTCTTGCTGTGCGATGTTACCCCACTCTTCCACCAAGGCAGTTGCCAGTTCCTGGACATTTCTTGGGGGAATGGCCCTAGCCCAATGGGATTGAGATCCGGGCTCTTCACTGGCCATGGCAGAACACTGACATTGCTGTCTTGCAGGAAATCACGCACAGAACGAGCAGTATGGCTGGTGGCATTGTCATGCTGGAGGGTCATGTCAGGATGAGCCTGCGGGAAGGGTACCACATGAGGGAGGAGGATGTCTTCCCTGTAACGCACAGAGTTGAGATTGTCTGCAATGACAACAAGCTCAGTCCGATGATGCTGTGACACACCGCCCCAGACCATGACGGACCCTCCACTTCCAAATCGGTCCTGCTTCAGAGTACAGGCCTCGGTGTAACGCTCATTCCTTTAACGATAAACGCGAATCCGACCATCACCCCTGTTGAGACAAAACCGCGACTCGTCAGTGAAGAGCCCTTTTTGCCAGTCCTGTTTGATCCAGCGACGGTGGGTTTGTGCCTATAGGCGACGTTGTTGCCGGTGATGTCTGGTGAGGACCTGCCTTACAACAGGCCTACAAGCCTTCAGTCCAGCCTCTCTCAGCCTATTGTGGACAGTCTGAGCACTGATGGAGGGATTGTGCGTTCCTGGTGTAACTCGGGCAGTGGTTGTTGCCATCCTGTACCTGTCTCGCAGGTGTGATGTTCGGATGTACCGATCCTGTACCTGTCCCGCAGGTGTGATGTTCGGATGTACCGATCCTGTGCAGGTGTTGTTAAACGTGGTCTGCCACTGCGAGGATGATCAGCTGTCCGTCCTGTCTCCTTGTAGCGCTGTCTTAGGCATCTCACAGTACGGACATTGCAATTCATTGCCCTGGCCACATCTGCAGTCATCATGCCTCCTTGCAGCATGCCTAAGGCACGTTCACGCAGATGAGCAGGGACCCTGGGCATCTTTCTTTTGGTGTTTTTCAGAATCAGTAGAAAGGCCTCTTTAGTGTCCTAAGTTTTCATAACTGTGACCTTAATTATCTACCGTCTGTAAGCTGTTAGTGTCTTAACGACCGTTCCAAAGGTGCATGTTCATTAATTGTTTATGGTTCATTGAACAAGCATGGGAAACAGTGTTTAAACTCTTTACAATGAAGATCTGTAAAGTTATATGGATTTATACGAATTATTTTTAAAAGACAGGGTCCTGAAAAAGGGAAGATTCTTTTTTTGATGAGTTTACATATCTACCTCCATCACTCCAGTATCCTTGCACATTGTAAATATGTTACTGGAACAGACCCTGTATATAGTATGCTTCCTTACTTCATCATGCTCTTCCTATTTCCTATTTTTATTTATTGTGTGTTTTTGTTCTACCTTGATATTTGTAGTATTATTCGTTATCGTTATTGATTACAGCATTGCTGGGTTTAAAGTTTTCAAGAAAGGCATGTGACATTAAAACTTGAAACTGAAACACACACTGCCACACATGGGGCCCCGAGTGGCCCTACAGGGGCCTATCGTCGCCATTCACCCCAGAGAAAGGACAGCAAATCGCCTTGTCAGGAACTCTGGCCCCTACGTGACCCCTGTGGCCCCCGGGCCAGGATAATGCAGGACCTTTGGCTCCTTTGGTCCTCATCTGGTCTGGTATTGTAAAGAGGTGTTGAAGGGTGTATGGATGTGGTCAAACCACCTTCACTTCTAAACAGAAAAAGTGCTCATCTGTTCGAGTATAAGAGATTCTGCTCCTTTTAGTTGTGTTTGCGTGTGTGTGTGCGTGTGTGTTTGCATGTGTGTTTGTGTGTGTGTGTGTGTGTGTTTGTGTGTACAGTGTAAAGGGATTACTGTGAATTTGACAGTATCTTACAGGCAGCTTGGTGGCTAGTAAAGTGTTGTATTTAATATTACAGTACACCTACTGTTTCAAAGCAAGTATTGTGTAATGACACACAATACAACAAATCGAATTCAATCAAATGGTATTGGTCTCATATACATATTTAGCAGATGTTATTGCGGGTGTAGCGAAATGCTTGTGTTACTAGCTCCAACAGTGCAGTAATATCTAACCATATACAACCATACTGTTACGCTCGTTGATAGGAGACCAAGGCGCTGGGTGGTAAGGATACATCTTTAACACCAAAACATTTTAAAAAAAGATAAACGTACGTAACGTTCTGCAGGCTACACAGTAACAGTACAAAAACAAGATCCCACAAACTAAGGTGGGGCAAAAGGCTGCCTAAGTATGATCCCCAATCAGAGACAACGATAGACAGCTGCCTCTGATTGGGAACCATACCCGGCCAACAAAGAAATAGACAAACTAGAATGCCCACCCAAATCACACCCTGACCTAACCAAATAGAAAAATATAAAGGCTCTATAAGGTCAGGGCGTGACACATACACACAAATCTAAGTAAATGGAATGGAATTAAGAAATATAGAAATATTACGACGAGCAAATATTCAGACCCCTTGACTTTTTCAAAATGTTGTTACGTTACAGCCTTATTCTAAAATTGACTAAATAGTTTTTTTCCGCTCATCTATCTACACAAAATACCCCATAATGACAAAGAAAAAAACGTTTTTCCACAGTTATATTCAGGTCTCTCCAGAGATGTTCGATCAGGTTCTGGCTGGACCACTCAAAAAAGTATACGCTATCATAATCGGAAGGAGTGAATTAATTAATTAAACTCATTGAGGGGATAGTTAGTATTTCACAATATTTTACTGTAATTACAAGGGATTGGTGCTTTGATCATTTGCACTTCTAGAGGCCTTAACAAAGGCTTCCAAACTGGCAGCGACTACAGGGCAAAACAAACCAAAAGGATATGGCAAAATGCTTAAACATTTAAGACTTGCTGCCACTCCAATCTGTCCACTATACATTTTAAGCTTTTATTTCTTTCATCACATTCCCAGCGGGTCAGACGTTTACATACACTCAAATAGTATTTGGTAGCATTGCCTCTAAATTGTTTAACTTGGTTCAAACGTTTTGGGTAGCCTTCCACAAGCTTCCCACAATAAGTTGGGTGAATTTTGGCCCATTCCTCCTGACAGAGCTGGTGTAACTGGGTCAGGTTTGTACGCCTCCTTGCTCGCACACGCTTTTTCAGTTCTGCCCACACATTTTCTATGGGATTGAGGTCAGGGCTTTGTGATGGCCACTCCAATACCTTGACTTTGTTGTCCTTAAGCCATTTTGCCACAACTTTCAAAGTACGCTTGGGGTCATTGTCCATTTGGAAGACCCATTTGCGACCAAGTTTTAACTTTCTGACTGATGTCTTGAGATGTTGCTTAAATATATCCACATAATTTTCCTACCTCACGATGGCATCTATTTTGTGAAGTGCACCAGTCCCTCCTGCAGCAAAGCACCCCCACAACATGATGCTGCCACCCCCGTGCTTCACGGTTGGGATGGTGTTCTTCGGCTTGCAAGCCTCCCCCCTTTTCCTCCAAACATAACAATGGTCATTATGGCCAAACAATTATATTTCTGTTTCATCAGACCAGAGGACATTTCTCCAAAAAGTATGATCTTTGTCCCCATGTACAGTTGCAAACAGTAGTCTGGCTTCTTTATGGCGGTTTTGGAGCAGTGGCTTCTTCCTTGCTGAGCGGCCTTTCAGGTTATGTCAATATAGAACTTGTTTTACTGTGGATATAGATATGTTTCTACCTGTTTCCTCCAGCATCTTCACAAGGTCCTTTGCTGTGTTTCTGGGATTGATTTGTACTTTTCGCACCAAAGTACGTTCATCTCTAGGAGACAGAACGCGCCTCCTTCCTGAGCGGTATGACGGCTGCGTGGTCCCATGGTGTTTATACTTGCGTACTATTGTTTGTACAGATGAACGTGGTACCTTCAGGCGTTTGGAAAATTGCTCCCAAGGATGAACCAGACTTGTGGAGGTCTACAATTTATTTTGTTTGAAGTTAGGCCTTGAAATACATCCACAGGTACACCTCCAATTGACTCAAATTATGTCAATTAGCCTATCAGAAGCTTCTAAAGCCATGACATCTTTTTCTGGAATATTCCAAGCTGTTTAAAGTTACAGTCAGCTTAGTGTATGTAAACTTCTGACCTTCTGGAATTGTGAAATAGTGAATTATAAGTGAAATAATCTGTCTGTAAACAATTGTTGGAAAAAGTACTTGTGTCATGCACAAAGTAGATGTCCTAACCGACTTGCCAAAACTATAGTTTGTTAACAAGAAATTTGTGAGGTGGTTGAAAAACGAGTTTTAATGACTCCAACCTAAGTGTATGTAAACTTCCGACTTCAACTGTAGGTATATAACATCGAGCACAATGCCATGTAATCTCCATAGACAAACATTGGCAGTAGAATGGCCTTACTGAAGAGCTCAGTGACTTTCAACGTGGCACCGTCATAGGATGCCACCTTTCCAACAACTTAAACATTTCTGCCCTGCTAGACTTCAACTGTAAATTGGTACAGCATTCTCATTCCCGGGTGCAACAAATATAGCCTCTTACCAGGCACGCCTCAAAATATGTTAATGAGCCAGAAACAACAATACCATGCAACCGCTAGTGACTAGTCAAATGGTTTTTGGCGCTCCAAAGATACGGTACGATACTGTACTCTACGGGGTGGAATTGCAAATATTTTCCCCGCCTGCAACATTTTCTCACAATGCATAATTTACAGTATGCTGCAGTAAAACATAAAACCTTTCAGATTTTACTGTTGATAATGCTGTATAATTATGTTTTTCTGTTTCAGTGTAGCTGTGTGTGTTTGTGTGTGTGTGTGCAAGTTTGCAAACATGTGTTGGTGTATTTAGACAGACAGACTGCAACAGACACCATTTGTGATTTCTAATCAACATTATTCATCACAATTTATGAAAGGTACAGATCACAATAGACCAGAGACATAGACTATAATACTAGGTTCATTCAATGCCACTGGAGAGAGGATTCAGCCTAATCTAGTGAAATATGTTCAGACAACACAAACATCTTGGACGGATCCAGACTAACTGCTAGGCATGATCCCAATGTATTACACAGAAATCCCAGCAGCTCAGACACACACACGATTTCAACTCCCACACTCCATGATCTTCTAGTCCGTAATTTTAATAACCATATATCTAAATACATTCCCCATGTTGTTTGAAGAGCTTTTAGCCTGATATAACCATCACAGAGTATGTTAGTGTGGAGCCTAGTATAGCTGCACCAATAGCCAGACAAAACATGACGTCAATTTGATTTGATTTGTTAGGCTCCCCATTAGCCGACGCCAATGGCAACAGCTAGTCTTGCTGGGGTCTGACACATAACAAAAAACGCATTACAGACAAAATACTTGAACATTTACATACATTTAAAAACACGAACATGTAGTGAGTGTGTATGTGTGTGTGCATCTATTAGTTACACATACATGTCAGTACATACACACAACAAGTAGGTCACATGGGGGAGAGGCATTGTGAGGTGTTGTTTTATTCGTTTTTAAAACCAAGTTTGCTGTTCACTTGCACTATATAAGATGGGAGTTCCATGCACTCGTGGCTCTGTATAGTACTGTATGTTTCCTTGAATTTGTTTTGGACCTGGGGACTGTGAAAAGGCCCCTGTTGGCATGTCTGGTGGGGTAAGTGTGTGTGTCAGTGTTGTGTGAAAGTTGACTATACAAACAATTTGGAATTTCCAACACATTAATGTTTCTTAAAAAAACAAGAAGTGACGCAGTCAGTCTTTCATCAACTCTTAGTAAAGAGAGACTGGCATGCATAGTATTAATATTTGCCCTCTGATTATAATGAAAATCTACATGTTTTGACCATGACAGTTTACAATCTAATGTAACACCAAGTAATTTAGTCTCCTTAACTTGTTCAACAGAAACACACTTTATTACCAGATTCAGCTGAGGGAATGATTTGTACCAAATACAATGCTCTTAGTTTTAGAGATGTTCAGTACCAGTTTATTACTGGCCACCCATTCCAAAACAGACTGCAACTCTTTGTTAAGGGTTTCAGTGACTTCATTCGCTGTGGTTGCTGACACACATATGGTTGAATCATCAGCATACATGGACACACATTTTTTAAATGCCAGTGGCAGGTTATTGGTAAAAATAGAAAAGAGTAGAGGGCCTAGAGAGCTGCCCTGCAGTACACCACACTTGAAATGTTTGACATTAGATAAGCTTTCATTAAAGAAAACCCTCTGAGTTCTATTAGATAGATAGCTCTGAATCCACGATATGGCAAAGGTTGAAAAACCAAAACATATACATTTTCTCAACAAAAGGTTATGGTCAATAATATCAAAGGCTGTAGTGAAATCTAACAGTACAGCTCCCACAATCTTCTTCTTATCAATTTCTTTCAACCAATCATCAGTAATTTTTGTCAGTTCAGTACATGTTGAGTGCCCTTCTCTATAAGCATGTTGAAAGTCTGTTAATTTGTTTACAGAGAAATAGCAGTGTATTTGGTCAAACACCCTTTTTTCTGATAGCTGATAGGTCTGCTGTTAGAACCAGTCAAGGCAGCTTTACCACTTGGGTAGCAGAATGACTTTGGCTTCCCTCCAGGCCTAAGGATAAAGACTTTCCTCTAGGCTCAGATTAAAGATATGACAGATAGGAGTGGCTACAGAGTCAGCTACCATCCTCAGTACCTTTCCATCTAAGTTGTCAATGCCAAGAGGTTTGTCATTATTGATCGATAACAATCATTTCCTCACCTCTCCCACACTAACTTTACAAAATTCAAACGTGCACTACTTTTCTTTAATATTTAGTTTTTTTATGCACGAGTACGATGGTTCATGTTGACATTTCCTGCCTAAATTTTCCCACTTTGTCAATGAAGTAATCATTGTCAATGAAGTAATCATTCTAATAATAATCATTCAACATCAAAGGTTTTGTGATGAATAAGCCATCTGATTCAATGAAAGATGGAGTTGAATTTGTCTTTCTGCCCATAATTTCATTTAAAGTATATATATACATAGATTGATGAGGAATTAAACTGGCTGACTTACTGCAAACTGAGAAATTATGTGATAAAAAAAGAAAGAGAAACTGTATTATGAAGCCAAGATCAATGATATAAAGAATTATATAATTATATATATATATATATATACATAATTCTTTATATCATTGATCTATATCATTGATCTTATATATATATATATATAAGAAACTGTATTAAAAATAAGATTAAAAAAATTAAATTAAGAAAATAAGAAACTGTATTATGAAGCCAAGATCAATGATATAAAGAATGATGTATATATATATATATATATATATATATATAATTCTTTATATCATTGATCTTGGCTTCATAATACAGTTTCTTATTTTTTTTTTATCACATCATTTCTCAGTTTGCAGTAAGTCAGCCAGTCAGACGTGCAGCCACTTATTAGCCACTCTTTATGCCCCATCTCTCTCAACCATTCAGTTGTTAAATTCCTCATCAATCTATGGAGCCTTAACATATCAGCCTTAACATATCTAACAGTCAGTTTCTTAACAGGTGCATCAATATTTCAAAAAAGCAATTTCATAAATCCATCAAGTGCAGCGTCTGGATGCTCCTTATTAATCACATCAAACCAACAAATAGTTTTAACATCATCCACATAAGAGTCACAGCAAAATCTTTTGTATGATCTCTTATACACTATTTTAGGCCCAGCTTTTGGAACTTTGGCTTTCCTGGCTATAGCCACTATATTATGATCACTGCAACCAATGGGTATGGATACAGCTTTCGAACAAGATTCTACACTATTAGTAAAAATGTGATCAATACATGTGGATAATCTTGTAGTGTTTGTAAACACCCTGGTAGGTTGATTAATAATCTGAACAAGATTACGTTTACATTTCAGTAATTTAGCAGACGCTGTTATCCAGAGTGACTTACACAGTAGTGAGTGCAGTGCATACATTTTCAACTCACTGGTTACAGTGAGAAGCTTCCTCTTGAACAGACAGCTTGATGAAAACCAGTCAATATTCAGGTCCACAAGAAAGTAGATCTTTCTGTTTACATCACATACAATAGCAAGCATTTCACACATATTATTTAGATATTGACTGTTAGCACTTGGTGGCCAAAAGCAACACCCCAAAAGAAAAGGCTTTTGATGTGCCAGGTGAACCTGCAACCATAACCCTTCAATAACACTTGACATAAGATCTTCTCTAAGCATTACATGGATATAGCTTCTTAAATGGAAGAAGTTTGGAACCCCCAAGACACTTCCTAGAGCTGGCCGCCTGGCCAAACTGAGCAATCGGGGGAAAAAGGCCTTGTTCAGGGAGGTGACTAAGAACCCGATGGTCACTAACAGAGCTCTAGAGTTCCTCTGTGGAGATGGGAGAACCTTCCAGAAGGACAACCATCTATGCAGCACTCCACCAATCAGGCCTTTATGGTAGAGAAGCCAGACGGAAGCCGCTTCTCAGTAAAAGGCGCTTGGAGTTTGCCAAAAGGCACCTAAAGACTCTCTTTCCAAAACAAGAAACCGAGCTCTCCCTCACTCTGTGTTCTGAGTTCAACAGGATTTTAACTGCTGCATTCCACACATCAACTACAGTAGCTACATCATTTAATAATAGCAGGGCTGCTCAATCTAAATAGCATTCCAAAGCTACTAATCTGTATCAGTGTGGAATCTAAAAGCTACAATCCAGTATGCATACAAAATTCAGACAGTCAATTACACAAACACACACACACACACACACACACACACACACACACACACACACACACACACACACACACACACACACACACACACACACACACACACACACACACACACACACACACACACACACACACACACACACACACACACACACACACAGAGCTACGTTTCTAATCAGCACAGCAGCTCTCCTAAATGGCTGCAGTAAAACCACACAGATCTATGCAGGAACATAAAAATCCCCAGTAAAAATAAAATACAACATTTAATGCCCATCTGCTGTGTGTGTGGTGGGGGGGGGGGGGGGGAGGGCAAGGGGAGGCACAGGGGAGCCTTAACTATAGCCACCCAACACAGATAATTTCTCCCTGCTGTTCATTCTCTTTTGATCCGCTAACAACCTTACCTAACACTCTCACAGTCAGACCTGGGTTCAAATACTATTACAAATAATTTAAAATCCTTCAGTTGTGCTTGATTGAGCTATTTAAAATAGTATTTGAACCCAGGTGAGCTCCAGAATAATGTCACAGTGTACAGAGGAAATTAGATCACTATTCCCATTACAGATAATAACATGACACTTAGGACCCCTCCTATGACTCCCTCACACATGGGTGCAAGTAAACACGCACTCACACATAAACACAGATACTACGGAGGCAAACACACACACACACACAGCAGACTTGAGTCGAGAAACAGACAGAGATAAATACAAAAATAGATAAACACACTTACTACTTACTACTTAATGCTTAAAAACATTGATATGTAAACACAGATGGAAATATCACATTTACATCACTGATTAGACACAGACAGATGCCTAAGGCATATGCCTGCAAATATACTGTACAGTACAGATCCATAAGCCTACAAATATACCGTTTTTTTTCAAGAGCATGGACCTATTTCTGTTAAAGCATAGTGGATGATTGTAATTCATATTCCATTCACCCAGTTCAATGTAACATCTATAGGTTAGGGCTACTAAATGATACAAGAATTGTCCCTATACCCACCCAGGTTGCTACAACCTAGCCTATGAAGGAACGTTTACAACATAGGTGCACAGGTCGAGAGAAAGATTTGAGGTGACAGACAGTGACACATGGACAGACAGTGACACATTCAATACCGCCTTGCACACTCTTGCCTGCATCTAGTTGATCTAGGGTGTAATCATTAGTCCAACAGTTGAAAACGAGAGTTTATATTGGACAAATTCAGGCAGGCTTATCCCTGTTCCGTTCCACTTTGCTTCTGTTTAAGAAACAATTTTCAACAGAATCGGTGGAATGAATACACCCCTCACTTTCATAGCCACATTTAAATAGCTTGTTGTATTCCTTCTCACATCTACGTGCTCTCCTCCTCTCACATTTTCCCTTCGCTTGTGTACTTCAGTGCACAACACATCAGCTGTATGTGGTCAGGCGAAAAAACCTTTCCAAGACAAACCTTCATATCATAACCGCTACACACAGCCTACATCATTGTCACCATATTAGCTAAAGTAATGTCCTAGTCAACATAGCTAATAGAACTAACGTGCTAATAAATCCGCAAAAATATTGCCCCGGTGGCAATACATTTGTAAAACCAAAAGCTTATATTGACTTGGAAGAGTTTCAGTGTTGGATAGTTATAGCTAGCTAGCTAACATAGCATCCCTCTGTTTGAGCCGCATCTTTCTTTTTCCCAACACAGTTAAGCCAAAACCACGCCCCGTTATTCAGAGGGGCATTCTACTACGCTCCCATTGGCTAGCTAGCATTGTCTCACTCACAGGCGATCAGCGCAGAGACAGTGAGTATCATTTAAGTGTCATTTAACAATTAGCTGCCTACCGTCATGCAGGCCTATTATTATCATGCTTGGTAACATTTGCCCATGTATTTACTTTCAGAGTTTCAATGAAAAATGTCTCAGAGAACTCTGCTGAATTCCCTCAATTGAAGGTCAGCTAAGTTAACCTAGGCTACTTAACGTTACTAGCTCGGGATTTGAGGTTGTTCAATTATCATTAGTAGTCTATTATCAGGTAAAAGCATATCCTTACTATTCATAATTTCTCAAATATTTATTAGCTAATCATTCAGTTGAATATGCTATGCTACAGCCATTGAATCTGTTGTTGCGTGTTAAGGGACTTTAATGGCTAGCTTGGTCCAAGACATCATGTCATTATATTTTTCAATCTTGAAATACAAGGGTAAATGTTATTAATCAGCGACTGATATTCACTTCCGGACTTGGAGACTTGGAGAGCGCTCAAAGCGGTGTCGAAAGCCGCTCGGAATAACGGGGCGTGGTTTTGGCTTAACTCTGTTGGGAAAAAGAAAGACATGTTTGAGCCAGGTTGGCTAAACTATCTACCTGCATTTGGTAGCTAAGAAAGTGATTTTTTATTTTTCTCACTCTTGCTCCTGCTTCATTTTTTAATAAATGTATTTGTTAAAAACTGTTCAGCTATTGTCTTTCTCTCTCTTTGAGTCAACTTTCTTCCACTGCAAACCAACCATTCCATTGTTTTATTTTTATTTATTTTTTATTTATTTTTTATTTATTTTATTTTTAGTTTTTATTTTACTTGCTGTGTTGTACTCACTTCGCCTCCATGGCCTTTTATATTTTTATTTATTTATACATATATTTGTTTGCCTTCACCTCCCTTATCTCACCTCACTTGCTCACATTGTATATAGACTTATTTTTTTATTTTTTTTCACTGTATTATTGACTATATGTTTGTTTTACTCCATGTGTAACTATGTGTTGTTGTATGTGTCGAACTGCTTTGCTTTATCTTGGCCAGGTCGCAATTGTAAATGAGAACGTGTTCTCAATTTGCCTACCTGGTTAAATAAAGGTTAAATAAATAAATAAATAAAAAAAACTACTCACCACATTTTATGCATTGCAGTGCTAGCTAGATGTAGCTTATGCTTTCAGTACTAGATTCATTCTCTGATCCTTTGATTGGGTGGACAACATGTCAGTTCATGCTGCAAGAGCTCTGATATGTTGGAGGATGTCCACTGAAAGTTGTCATAATTACTGTGTAAGTCTATGGAAGGGGATGAGAACCATGAGCCTCCTAGGTTTTGTATTCAAATCAATGTACCCAGAGGAGAACGGAAGCTTCCTGTCTTCCGGCTACACCATGGTGCTACCCTACAGAGTGCTGTTGAGGCTACTGTAGACCTTCATTGGAAAACAGTGTGTTTTAATCAATTATGTGAATATACGTGAATATATTTAGTATAGTTTTATCTAAAACTGATAACTTTCTTAAAGTTTTCACAATTAAAAAAAATAAAACTCACGGAGGATGGTCCTCCCCTTCCTACTCTGAGGAGCCTCCACTGATCCCATGTAAAATGCAAGGAGGCACATTGGCTTTCATGAGGAGCCAATCTAAAACAAGCTACAGCATTCCACCATATGACTAAACAACTAAACACAGGCTTCTGCAATCAACCATAAGGCGTGAAAAATATCAGGTTGGCGAGAGACAATATTCACACATTACACAGACACAGACACAGACACAGACACACACACACACACACACACACACACACACACACACACACACACACACACACACACACACACACACACACACACACACACACACACACACACACACACACACACACACACACAGGTTGACATAACAGGCCGATCCCACTGCTGGTCACACTCTCTCTCTCTCTTGCTCGCTCATTTCAATTCAAAGGCACTTTATTGACAAGTGAACAAAACTATAAACAGCAGTGAAAAAACATAATAAATCAGAAAATCAGAAATTAGCAGTAGACATTACCAAAGGTTGCAAAAGGGCATTTCAAATGTTATATTATGAGCTACAGTGGGTATCATAAGTAGTCACTGGATATTTTCACATTTTGTTGCATTACAAAGTGGGATTGAAATACATTTAATTGTGATTTTTCCAATTGATCTAAACAACATTCTCCATAATGTCAATGAGATTTATTTATTTTTACACATTTTTACTTATATATAGTCATTGCATAAGTATTCACCCCCTTCGTTTAGGCAAGCCTAAATTATTTCAGGAGAAAATTTTGTTTTTTAACAAATCCCAAAATAACATGGACTCACATTTTGTGAAATAATAGGAGTTGTTGACATGATTTTTGAATGTTCCCCATACATTCATCTGTAAGGTCCCTCAGTCAAAGAAGGGCAGTGATTGGTAGATGGGCAGATATTACATTTCTCTTCTAGCATGGTCAAGTTAATAATTATGCTGTGGATGATATATTAAACCACCCAGACACACCAAAGATACAGTCATCCTTCTGAACTGAACTGCAGAACAGGAAGGAAACTGCTCAGGGATGTTACCATGAGGCCATTGGTGATGTTTAAAACAGCTACAGAGTTCAATGGCTCTGATGGGAGAAAACTGGGGATGGATCAACAACATTGTAGTGACTCCACAATAATGACCAAAATGACTGAGCGAAAAGAAGAATACAAATATGTGACCTGATTCAGGAAACCAGGCGTGAGCGTTTTCCTGTTTGCTCATTGACTGCGGTCTTAGTGCCAGCCTCAGTCTGTGGTGGTATGTGGACAGCTACGAAAAAACAAGATGAAAACTCTCTAGGTAGATAGTGTGGACAACAGCTTATCATGAGATACTCTACCTCAGGTGAGCAAAACCTTGAGACTTCCTTAGATATCGTGCACCAGCTGTTATTGACAAAAATACATAGTCTGCCGCCCCTTGTCTTACCAGACGCCACTGTTCTATCCTGCCGATACAGCATCAAATCAAATCAAATGTTATTTGTCACATACACATGGTTAGCAGATATTAATGCGAGTGTAGCGAAATGCTTGTGCTTCTAGTTCCGACAATGCAGTAATAACCAACGAGTAATCTAACCTAACAATTTCACAACAACTACCTTATACACACAAGTGTAAAGGAATGAAGAATATGTACATAAAAATATATGAATGAGTGATGGTACAGAACGGCATAGGCAAGATGCAGTAGATGGTATAGAGTACAGTATATACATATGAGATGAATAATGTAGGGTATGTAAACATATAAAAGTGGCATTGTTTAAAGTGGCTAGTGATACATGTATTACATAAAGATGGCAAGATGCAGTAGATGGTAGAGTACAGTATATACATATGAGATGAGTAATGTAGGGTATGTAAACATTATATAAAGTGGCATTGTTTAACGTGGCTAGTGATACATTTTTTCATCAATTTTTACATTGTTAAAGTGGCTGGAGTTGAGTCAGTATGTTGGCAGCAGCCACTCAATGTTAGTGGTGGCTGTTTAACAGTCTGATGGCCTTGAGATAGAAGCTGTTTTTCAGTCTCTCGGTCCCTGCTTTGATGCACCTGTACTGACCTCGCCTTCTGGATGATAGCGGGGTGAACAGGCAGTGGCTCGGGTGGTTGTTGTCCTTGATGATCTTTATGGTCTTCCTGTGACATCGGGTGGTGTAGGTGTCCTAGAGGGCAGGTAGTTTGCCCCCGGTGATGCATTGTGCAGACCTCACTACCCTCTGGAGAGCCTTACGGTTGTGGGCGGAGCAGTTGCCGTACCAGGCGGTGATACAGCTCGACAGGATGCTCTCGATTGTGCATCTGTAAAAGTTTGTGAGTGCTTTTGGTGACAAGCAAAATTTATTCAGCCTCCTGAGGTTGAAGAGGCGCTGCTGCGCCTTCTTCACCACGCTGTCTGTGTGGGTGGACCAATTCAGTTTGTCGTCATCATCTCCTTTGTTTTGTTGACGTTGAGTGTGAGGTTATTTTCCTGACACCACACTCCGAGGGCCTTCACCTCCTCCCTGTAGGCCGTCTCGTCGTTGTTGGTAATCAAGCCTACCACTGTACTGTTGTCTGCAAACTTGATGATTGAGTTGGAGGCGTGCATGGCCATGCAGTCATGGGTGAACAGGGAGTACAGGAGAGGGCTCAGCGGAGTGGAGATGTTGTTACCTACCCTCACCACCTGGGGGCGGCCCGTCAGGAAGTCCAGTACCCAGTTGCACAAGGCGGGGTCGAGACCCAGGGTCTCGAGCTTGATGACGAGTTTGGAGGGTACTATGGTGTTAAATGCTGAGCTGTAGTCGATGAACAGCATTCTCACATAGGTATTCCTCTTGTCCAGATGGGTTAGGGCAGTGTGCAGTGTGGTTGCGATTGCGTCGTCTGTGGACCTATTGGGGCGGTAAGCAAATTGGAGTGGGTCTAGGGTGTCAAGTAGGGTGGAGGTGATATGGTCCTTGACTAGTCTCTCAAAGCACTCTTGATGACGGAAGTGAGTGCTACGGGGCGGTAGTCATTTAGCTCAGTTACCTTAGCTTTCTTCGGAACAGGAACAATGGTGGCCCTCTTGAAGCATGTGGGGACAGCAGACTGGGATAAGGATTGATTGAATATGTCCGTAAACACACCAGCCAGCTGGTCTGCGCATGCTCTGAGGATGGGGATGCTCTGGGGATGCCGTCTGGGCCTTCAGCCTTGCGAGGGTTAACACGTTTAAATGTTTTACTCACATCGGCTGCAGTGAAGGAGAGTCCGCAGGTTTTGGTAGCGGGCCGTGTCAGTGGCACTGTATTGTCCTCAAAGTGGGCAAAGAAGTTGTTTTGTCTGTCTGGGAGCAAGACATCCTGGTTCGCGACGGGGCTGGTTTTCTTTTTGTAATCCGTGATTGACTGTAGACCCTGCCACATACCTCTTGTGTCTGAGCTGTTGAATTGCAACTCTACTTTGTCTCTATACTGACGCTTAGCTTGTTTGATTGCCTTGCGGAGGGAATAGCTACACTGTTTGTATTCGGTCATGTTTCTGGTCACCTTGCCCTGATTAAAAGCAGTGGTTCGCGATTTCAGTTTCACGCGAATGCTGCCATCAATCCACGGTTTCTGGTTTGGGAATGTTTTAATAGTTGCTGTGGCTACGACATCGCCGATGCACTTGCTAATAAACTCGCTCACCGAATCAGCGTATTCGTCAATGTTGTTGTTTGACGCAATGCGGAACATATAACCAGCTAGCTGTATGTTGATAATGTCGTCGTTCAGCCAGGACTCTGTGAAGCATAAGATATTACAGTTTTGAATATCCCGTTGGTAGTGTAATCTTCCGCGTAGGTCATCAATTTTATTTTCCAAAGATTGCACGTTTGCTAGCAGAATGGAAGGCAGTAGGGGTTTATTCGATCACCTACGAATTCTCAGAAGGCAGCCCGCCCTCTGGTCCCTTTTTATCTGCCTTCTCTTCACGCAAATGACGGGGATCTGGGCCTGTTCCCGGGAAAGCAGTATGTCATTCACGCCGGGCTCGTTGGACTCGTTAAAGGAAAAAAAGGATTCTGACAGTTTTTGGTGCGTAATCGCAGTTCTGATGTCCAGAAGTTATTTTCAGTCATAAATAGACGGTAGCAGCAACATTATGTACAAAATAAGTTAAAAACTAAGTTACAAACAACGCAAAGAAACAAACAAAAAAACACAATTGGATAGGAACACGTAAAACGTCAGCCTTCTCCGGCGCTCCTAGTGGCCGAGGACTTTAATGCAGGGAAACTTAAATCGGTCTTACCAGATTTCTATCAGCATGTTAAACGTGCAACTAGAGGGAAAAAAAGAGGACATGACAAAACCTATTCCCCCTCAGGAGACTGAAAAGATTTGGCTTGGGTCGTCAGATCCTCAAAAGGTTCTACAGCTGCACCATCGAAAGCATCCTGACTGGTTGCATCACTGCCAGGTATGGCAACTGCTCGGCCTCCGATCGCAAGGCACTACAGAGGGTAGTGTGTAGGCCCCAGTATATCACTGGGGCAAAGTTTCCTGCCATCCAGGACCTCTATACCAGGCGGTGTCAGAGGAAGGCCCTAAATTGTCAAAGACTCCAGCCACCCTAGTCATAGACTGTTCTCTCTGCTACCGCACGGCAAGCAGTACCTGAGCACTCCTGAACATCTAATCAAATGGCTACTGAGACTATTTGCATTTCCCCCCCTTTTACATAGTCACTTTAATAACTCTACCTACATGTACATTTTACTTTAATTACCTCGACTAACCCCCCTGTATATAGTCTCGCTATTGCGTTTTTTCACAGAAATGCCTTCTCAAACATGTGAACTTTCATGTGCCTTAATAACAAACTTGTATGCCATCTGGTTAAGCCACAGAAAAAGTCAGTAACCGTCCCACTAGCCATGATTGGCTGAGATAATAAGTGGGCTGGACATGCCGAAAGAGGAGTTCAGATTGGTCTGCCATATAGAAGGCTTCTGTCCATTTGAGCTCGTTAGTCTGTGTTGGTAATCCTGTTGAACATGGCTTTAAAAATATATATATTGTGTCGTGGAGCTGCATACATGTTGCTCTCCACTTTCTGGAGGATCAAGTTTTGAAATCAGTGGAATTAGAGTATGATAGCTAAAGAGATGGAGAAAACACCTGTCTCCGGATTACATCTTCAAACTAAGGGCAACCGTGGTATGGCATTCCTGACAGGGGGATGCGTCTATCATGCACGATGATGTTTACAGGTAAGATAGTCTAGCATTAGCAAGCTACATTTTCAGATATTACACATTTCTAATTTTGACAAAGTGGTTTCATTTCAAGTTAAAGTGTACTGTTAGCTAGCTAGCTAGTGTTAGCTGGCTGGTTCCCTAGCTGATTCCCTGGCTATATTCGTTTCCCAGAGCCGTTTGCTTTTCGAGTTAGAGCCTAATGTTAGCTAGCTAACATTGAACCTGGTTGGTTAACTCCCAGCACTGTGGCATTGTTGGCACTTTGTTCATTGTTGTTTAACTAGCTAACGTTAGCTGGCTGGCTCATTAGATAATGTTACGTGACGTGTGGGATCTTAAACGTTGTTTACCTAGCTAGGTTCATTGTTTACCTAGCTAGATAGCTTGCCATATGTCTTAAGCTAAGGTGTACTGTTAGCTAGCTAGCTAACATTAGCTGGCTGGCTCCCTAGCTGACATTATTATTCATTTTCCAGAGCTGTTTTCTTTTCTAGTTGGAGCCTAATGTTAGCTAGCTAACACTGAACCTGGTTGGTTAGCTCCCAGTGTAACCGGTGTGAAATGGCTAGCTAGTTAGCGGAGTGCGCGCTAATAGCGTTTCAATCGGTGACGTCACTTGCTTTGAGACCTTGAAGTAGTTGTTTCCCTTTCTCTGTAAGGGCCGCGGCTTTTGTGGAGCGATGGGTAACGATGCTTCGTGGGAGGCAGTTGTTGATGTGTGCAGAGGGTCCCTGGTTCGAGCCCAGGTCGGGTTGAGGAGCGGTACGGAAGAAACATTGTTACACCAGCACTGTGGCATTGTTGGCATGGTTCATTGTTGTTTAACTAGCTAATGTTAGCTGGCTGGCTCGTTAGTTAACGTTATGTGACGTGTGTTCAACACCCGTTGAATATGGCCGTTGTCAGTAAACTTCGGCAAAAAAGTGCACTGAAATTGTTGCCAGCAGAGCTGTTTAGGCTGTTTTCATGTTATCCAGAGGTAAACAAATCATCGGCCAGAGCGTCAATGGGCGCTCCGAGAGCGAAACGAGATGGGTGGGGCTAAAGCTTAAGAGGGTGTGAACGATGCTGAATGGGTGTAGACAAAAACAGTTTTTGCTTGTCATTATGGGGTATTGTGTGTAGATTGATTAGGAAAAAAACAATTTAATCAATTTTAGAATACGGCTGTAACGTAACAAAATGTGGTAAAAGTCAAGGGGTCTGAATACTTTCCGAAGGCACTGTAGGGGAAGTCTCTCCCTCCCTCTCTCTCTCCATCCCTCCTTCCCCCTCCATTCCTCTCTCTCCCTATCACTGTTAATAACATACCTGCTACCAAAACATGACAGGTGGGTGGACAGGAGTCTGCCCAAATCACAAAATCTGCTACTTTGGTCCAATTAACCCCTTTCCCACCTATCTACAAATATCTACTATTGTGTTAGAGATGCTTTAGACCCTCACAGCGTTTCCCATCCTCATTCTTTTTTCTTCCACTACTTTGTTTTCTTTGTTCCCAGTCCATGTTGTGGTGTTTTTGTACTGTGTTCTGTTATTATTGTCAAGATTTCAGCTTTCAGGTTCACACTGCTGCTGCCCTTTGAGGTAGAGAACAAATGTTCCAGGGCCTAGTGTTTTACACACTCAACCCCGCATGCACTTAAGAGAACACACATGCACACACACGCACGCACACACAGCAGTCCCTGTGCCCAAGAACGCCAAAGTAACCTGTCTAAATGACTACCGCCCCGTAGCACTCACATCTGTGGCCATGAAATGCTTTGAAAGGCTGGTCATGGCTCACATCAACACCGTCATCCCAGACACCCTGGACCCACTCCAATTCGCATACCGCCGCAACAGATCCAAGGATGATGCAGTCTCTATTGCACTCCCCATTGTACTTTCCCATCTGGACAAAAGGAACACCTTCGTGAGAATGCTGTTAATTGACTACAGCTCAGTGTTCAACACCATAGTGCCCTCCGAGCTCATCACTAAGTTAAGGACCCTGGGACTGAACACCTCCCTCTGCAACTGGATCTTGGAATTCCTGACGGGCCACCCTCAACATGGGGGCCCCTCAGGGGTGCATGCTTATGGTGTATTCAAAACAAAAATACGAGGTCAAATCATGACATCAGTGATCTTCAGGTCAGAAAGTCGGAGCTCTAGAAAGAGGCCTGAGTTCCCGAGTTGGAATTGGATGACTGTTCGAAACAATTGGATGACTGTTCGAAACTATTTTCCCCAGACAGAGCTCTTCAAGTTCCCAGTTGTCTTGAACGCACTGAAATCAGAAGTCTGAGATTTCCGAGTTCCCAGTTGTTTTGAACACCTCTTCCCCCTCAGGAGGCTGAAAAGATTTGTCATGGGACATCAGATCTTCAAAAAGTTTTCCAGCTGCACCATTGAGAGCATCTTGACTGGCTGCAACATCGCTTGATGTGGCAAACTGCTTGACATCCGACCGCATGGTGCTACAGAGGTTAGTGCGTACAGCCCAGTTCTTCACTGGGGCCGAGCTCCCGGCCATCCAGGACCACTATACCAGGCGGTGTCAGAGGAAGGCCCTAAAATGTTTTTAAAAACTCCAGCCACCCAAGTCTGTTCTTTCTGCTATCTGCATTGACCCTTTTTGCTCTAACTTTTTTGATTCATCACATACGCTCCTGCTACTGTTTATTATATGTCACTTTATTCCTAGTTATATGTACATATCTACCTCAATTACCTCGTACCCCTGCACATGGACTCAGCACTGGTACCCTGTGTATATAGCCAAGTTATCATTACTCATTGTGTATTTATTATTATGTGTTTTACTTTTCATTATTTCAATTTTTTCTTTCTCTCTGTATTGTTGGGAAGGGCCCGTAAGTAAGCATTTCACTGTTAGTTTACACCTGTTGTTTTAACGAAGCTTGTGACAAATGCAATTTGATTTGACACATACACAGGCCTAAATTCACACTGTATCCTGTAGTAGTTCCTTCAGCCCTCTTTATATAACAGAGTAGTGGTACAGTAGATCTGTGGGTAAACCGTCTGTTTGCTGAATCTGTTGGGCTTTCCGTTCCCAAAACCCTTTGATGGGAGTTACGTAAAGAGAGAGAGAGAGCTGTACTTCAAACAGACACAGTGTGGTGTGAAGCGGGGGAGGCGAGGGGCGATGAGGGGCGGAGAGGGAAGTAAATAAGGGGAATAATGTTGCGGAAATGAGGGCGGGCAAGGTCAACTCCCAGCTCTCCTTAAACTCTACCCTTCATCTTTCAGCCCACTCTCCCATACCCCTACCCCCACTCACAGCGCTCTCTACTGAGTCCATGTAGTGGGAAACGGCGTCAGGCAAAGGTCAACTCCCAGACCTCCACATACTCTGCCCCCCCATCTTTCAACCATCTCTCTCCTCATACAACACCCCCAGGTCAACTCCTAACTTTCCCCATACCCGACACCTTTTTCCAGGCAACCCCCTCCTGAGTCCATTTTAGCGACCTTCCCAAGGACCACCATTGCAGCTGTGTGTGTCAGAACCCTCCTCCCACCCCCACATCATCACACATGAACCAACACCTGGCCTGCCTCTCTAACCTCTAAGCAACTGCTGCCCCACATGTATTACCTCCCAGCCCCTGAAGCCCTCTCTCATGTTTAGGAACTCTGCATCCATGGGGCAGTGAAAGGCTGCAGTCACAGGGGTGGTTAGCCTTGCCTTCATTGGGGGGCATTTGGAGGTTGGCCTATCTTATTGTTCACACCCACTGTAAAACAAATCCTGTTGTTTTTAAGGTAACTTACTGGCAGCCAGTTACCTGTAAGTTACTGTTAAAAAAAGTTACAGTATGTTACTGTAAATTCCAAATAAACTTTGGTTTAACAGTGCATTACTACCCATCCACCCTTCCACCCCTCTGTCACTCTGTAAACACACAGAGTTCCTATGGGATGAATCTCCTCTACCGTCACACTACCCATCCACCCCTCTGTCACTCTGTAAACACACTGAGTTCCTATGGGATGAATCTCCTCTACCGTCACACTACCCATCCACCCCTCTGTCACTCTGTAAACACACTGTCCCTACGGGATGAATCTCCTCTACCGTCACACTACCCATCCACCCTTCCACCCCTCTGTCACTCTGTAAACACACTGTCCCTATGGGATGAATCTCCTCTACCGTCACACTACCCATCCACCCCTCTGTCACTCTGTAAACACACTGTCCCTATGGGATGAATCTCCTCTACCGTCACACTACCCATCCACCCTTCCACCCCTCTGTCACTCTGTAAACACACTGTCCCTATGGGATGAATCTCCTCTACCGTCACACTACCCATCAACCCCTCCACCTCTCTGTCACTCTGTAAACACACTGTCCCTATGGGATGAATCTCCTCTACCGTCACACTACCCATCCACCCTTCCACCTCTCTGTCACTCTGTAAACACACGGAGTCCCTATGGGATGAATCAGCCTGGTAGTAATCAGAACCACGCTGAGTTGACATCTGTCCGTCTGTGAGTGATTTGTGAACTAGTTTATTTATCATGCCCGTGGGAGGTACAGCACACTAGGGGGTCAGAATCTGATAGGAAATGACTGAAAACCTTTTAATGTATAATGCGGTTCTTTCTGTGAAAGGCATACAAATGACTAGTCTCTTCGCTCTGGGAGACTTGTAACGTTACACATTGATCTCCCGTTGCTGATACAATGTGTGAAAAGAAACGTTTATCCAACTTTTCCTGAGTTGACCGAATTCACACCATATCTCCCTAAAGGTGCCATCTGGGATCATGCGGTAATCTGGCGTGGCAACTACTACGGAGTATGGGGATTATTTTTTACCATAGTTCACACATTGTATGAACCGAAACGACAGGTAAGGCTTTCCGGATTATAGATTTGCTGTCGGTGACGGGAAAGGTTTCTGGGAAATAGGTCAATTAGAGGGTTGGTAGATATGTTTTCGGGGTACGAGATGTTGCCTTCGGTGACAGGAGATCTGTTTACAGGTCTCCTGGAGCGAAGACGCTAGCAAGTGACAGGTATCTGTAAATCACTTTGTGGGTTTATAAAATGCCTTTGATTGATTGTAGATGTTCTTGAGTTTCCAGGGTTGTTGAGTCATTCCTGATGATATAGGACAGCCAATGGCCTCAGCTACTGTAAGAGATTCATTAATAAGGCTCAGGGAAACTGCACCACACTGGATACCAACCTGCTATAATGTCCAATATTACCACTAAGTATGCTCTTCCATCAAGTATGACATCTGCTAATGAGTCTCAGAACAGAGCAGAGAACAGCCAGGATGTTTCAATGGCCTGCACATGCACACACACTTTCACTCTTCTCTTCCACCCATAAATGAATCTTCCTCCCAGCAGACATGCCTCTCTCTCTCTCTCCCCACATGCACAGCCCAGTATAGACCAGCAACAGAGAACCAGACAGTCTTAATTGGTTTATCTTCATAGTAAACTCTATTCCAGTCTAACGTCTCTGCCCTTCTGATGTTACATTCCCAGAACACTCACACACAGAAATATTACTGGAGATTGATCATAGTGTGTATTTATTTGCTACAGTATAAATTGCCATGGTGTTTCTGTGTTCTGATGAATAGCTAGGGATACTCTCTCTCAGAAATATAACCGGGACTGTATATTTGCTACATGCTCTGTTTACTCTCTCTCTCTCTCTCTCTCTCTCTCTCTCTCTCTCTCTCTCTCTCTCTCTCTCTCTCTCTCTCTCTCTCTCTCTCTCTCTCTCTCGCGCTCTTTCTCTCTTTTTCTATCTCTTTCTCGCTCTCCCTTTCTCTCTCTATTTCTTTCCTTTTGTCTCTCTTTTGCGCTCTCTCTCTTTCTCAATTAAATTCAATTTAAAGGTTTTATTGGCATGGGAAACATATGTAAACATTGCCAACGCAAGTGAAGTAGATAATAAACAAAAGTGAAATAAACAATAAATATTAACAGTAAACATTACACTCACAGAAGTTCCAAAATAATAAATATTTTATATACAGTGTTGTAACGATGTGCAAATAGTACAAAAGGGAAAGTAAATAAACATAAATATGGGTTGTATTTACAATGCTCTCTCTCTCTCAGCTCTGCAGAGCACTTGGACAGTCAGTCAGACACTTCACCATGGGAGCAGTGAGAATCATCCCCCTCCCTCAGCTGACAGCTTTCCTCCAGAACCCTTACTCCCTCCCTACATTTTACCCTCCCTCAGCTGACAGCTTTCCTCCAGAACCCTTACTCCCTCCCTACATTTTCCCCTCCCTCAGATGACAGCTTTCCTCCAGAGCCCTTTCTCCCTCCCTACATTTTACCCTCCCTCAGCTGACAGCTTTCCTCCAGAACCCTTACTCCCTCCCTACATTTTCCCCTCCCTCAGCTGACAGCTTTCCTCCAGAGCCCTTACTCCCTCCCTACATTTTCCCCTCCCTCAGCTGACAGCTTTCCTCCAGAGCCCTTTCTCCCTCCCTACATTTTCCCCTCCCTCAGCTGACAGCTTTCCTCCAGAGCCCTTACTCCCTCCCTACATTTTCCCCTCCCTCAGCTGACAGCTTTCCTCCAGAGCCCTTACTCCCTCCCTACATTTTCCCCTCCCTCAGCTGACAGCTTTCCTCCAGAGCCCTTACTCCCTCCCTACATTTTACCCTCCCTCAGCTGACAGCTTTCCTCCAGAACCCTTACTCCCTCCCTACATTTTACCCTCCCTCAGCTGACAGCTTTCCTCCAGAGCCCTTACTCCCTCCCTACATTTTACCCTCCCTCAGCTGACAGCTTTCCTCCAGAGCCCTTTCTCCCTCCCTACATTTTACCCTCCCTCAGCTGACAGCTTTCCTCCAGAGCCCTTACTCCCTCCCTACATTTTACCCTCCCTCAGCTGACAGCTTTCCTCCAGAGCCCTTTCTCCCTCCCTACATGTTCCCCTCCCTCAGCTGACAGCTTTCCTCCAGAACCCTTACTCCCTCCCTACATTTTACCCTCCCTCAGCTGACAGCTTTCCTCCAGAACCCTTACTCCCTCCCTACATTTTCCCCTCCTTCAGATGACAGCTTTCCTCCAGAGCCCTTTCTCCCTCCCTACATTTTACCCTCCCTCAGCTGACAGCTTTCCTCCAGAACCCTTACTCCCTCCCTACATTTTCCCCTCCCTCAGCTGACAGCTTTCCTCCAGAGCCCTTACTCCCTCCCTACATTTTCCCCTCCCTCAGCTGACAGCTTTCCTCCAGAGCCCTTTCTCCCTCCCTACATTTTCCCCTCCCTCAGCTGACAGCTTTCCTCCAGAGCCCTTACTCCCTCCCTACATTTTCCCCTCCCTCAGCTGACAGCTTTCCTCCAGAGCCCTTACTCCCTCCCTACATTTTACCCTCCCTCAGCTGACAGCTTTCCTCCAGAACCCTTACTCCCTCCCTACATTTTACCCTCCCTCAGCTGACAGCTTTCCTCCAGAACCCTTACTCCCTCCCTACATTTTACCCTCCCTCAGCTGACAGCTTTCCTCCAGAGCCCTTACTCCCTCCCTACATTTTACCCTCCCTCAGCTGACAGCTTTCCTCCAGAGCCCTTTCTCCCTCCCTACATTTTACCCTCCCTCAGCTGACAGCTTTCCTCCAGAGCCCTTACTCCCTCCCTACATTTTCCCCTCCCTCAGCTGACAGCTTTCCTCCAGAGCCCTTACTCCCTCCCTACATGTTCCCCTCCCTCAGCTGACAGCTTTCCTCCAGAACCCTTACTCCCTCCCTACATTTTACCCTCCCTCAGCTGACAGCTTTCCTCCAGAACCCTTACTCCCTCCCTACATTTTACCCTCCCTCAGCTGACAGCTTTCCTCCAGAGCCCTTACTCCCTCCCTACATTTTACCCTCCCTCAGCTGACAGCTTTCCTCCAGAGCCCTTTCTCCCTCCCTACATTTTACCCTCCCTCAGCTGACAGCTTTCCTCCAGAACCCTTACTCCCTCCCTACATTTTACCCTCCCTCAGCTGACAGCTTTCCTCCAGAACCCTTACTCCCTCCCTACATTTTACCCTCCCTCAGCTGACAGCTTTCCTCCAGAGCCCTTACTCCCTCCCTACATTTTCCCCTCCCTCAGATGACAGCTTTCCTCCAGAGCCCTTACTCCCTCCCTACATTTTACCCTCCCTCAGCTGACAGCTTTCCTCCAGAACCCTTACTCCCTCCCTACATTTTCCCCTCCCTCAGCTGACAGCTTTCCTCCAGAGCCCTTACTCCCTCCCTACATTTTCCCCTCCCTCAGCTGACAGCTTTCCTCCAGAGCCCTTTCTCCCTCCCTACATTTTCCCCTCCCTCAGCTGACAGCTTTCCTCCAGAACCCTTACTCCCTCCCTACATTTTCCCCTCCCTCAGCTGACAGCTTTCCTCCAGAGCCCTTACTCCCTCCCTACATTTTACCCTCCCTCAGCTGACAGCTTTCCTCCAGAACCCTTACTCCCTCCCTACATTTTACCCTCCCTCAGCTGACAGCTTTCCTCCAGAACCCTTACTCCCTCCCTACATTTTACCCTCCCTCAGCTGACAGCTTTCCTCCAGAACCCTTACTCCCTCCCTACATTTTACCCTCCCTCAGCTGACAGCTTTCCTCCAGAACCCTTTCTCCCTCCCTACATTTTACCCTCCCTCAGCTGACAGCTTTCCTCCAGAGCCCTTACTCCCTCCATACATGTTCCCCTCCCTCAGCTGACAGCTTTCCTCCAGAGCCCTTACTCCCTCCCTACATGTTCCCCTCCCTCAGCTGACAGCTTTCCTCCAGAACCCTTACTCCCTCCCTACATTTTACCCTCCCTCAGCTGACAGCTTTCCTCCAGAGCCCTTACTCCCTCCCTACATTTTACCCTCCCTCAGATGACAGCTTTCCTCCAGAGCCCTTTCTCCCTCCCTACATTTTACCCTCCCTCAGCTGACAGCTTTCCTCCAGAGCCCTTTCTCTCTCCCTCCCTCCCTACATTTTCCCCTCCCTCAGATGACAGCTTTCCTCCAGAACCCTTTCTCCCTCCCTACATTTTACCCTCCCTCAGCTGACAGCTTTCCTCCAGAGCCCTTACTCCCTCCCTACATTTTACCCTCCCTCAGATGACAGCTTTCCTCCAGAGCCCTTACTCCCTCCCTACATTTTACCCTCCCTCAGCTGACAGCTTTCCTCCAGAACCCTTACTCCCTCCCTACATTTTACCCTCCCTCAGATGACAGCTTTCCTCCAGAGCCCTTTCTCCCTCCCTACATTTTACCCTCCCTCAGATGACAGCTTTCCTCCAGAACCCTTACTCCCTCCCTACATTTTACCCTCCCTCAGCTGACAGCTTTCCTCCAGAACCCTTACTCCCTCCCTACATTTTACCCTCCCTCAGATGACAGCTTTCCTCCAGAGCCCTTTCTCCCTCCCTACATTTTACCCTCCCTCAGCTGACAGCTTTCCTCCAGAACCCTTACTCCCTCCCTACATTTTACCCTCCCTCAGCTGACAGCTTTCCTCCAGAGCCCTTTCTCCCTCCCTACATTTTACCCTCCCTCAGCTGACAGCTTTCCTCCAGAACCCTTACTCCCACCCTACATTTTCCCCTCCCTCAGATGACAGCTTTCCTCCAGAGCCCTTACTCCCTCCCTACATGTTCCCCTCCCTCAGCTGACAGCTTTCCTCCAGAGCCCTTACTCCCTCCCTACATTTTACCCTCCCTCAGCTGACAGCTTTCCTCCAGAACCCTTACTCCCTCCCTTCATTTTCCCCTCCCTCAGATGACAGCTTTCCTCCAGAGCCCTTTCTCCCTCCCTCCCTTCATTTTCCCCTCCCTCAGATGACAGCTTTCCTCCAGAGCCCTTTCTCCCTCCCTACATTTTCCCCTCCCTCAGATGACAGCTTTCCTCCAGAGCCCTTTCTCCCTCCCTCCCTTCATTTTCCCCTCCCTCAGATGACAGCTTTCCTCCAGAGCCCTTTCTCCCTCCCTCCCTTCATTTTCCCCTCCCTCAGATGACAGCTTTCCTCCAGAGCCCTCTCTGCCCTCCCTCGCTGGGTGTGAAACCCCTGTTGTAGGCGAGAAGCAAGGAGAGCATGGCTGAGTGTGTCTGTCACACAACACTAACTAGTCTGCCCCCTGGGCCCAGAGAGAGGCAGAGAGGCCACCAAAGCAACGGAAGTCTCCACTGATGGGAGGTGTCAAGGATATGACGCACTAGTATACACACCACCAACGATGTGTCACACACTAGGACAACCACCAGCCACATCTTTATCTGTAACACCAGACAGTGGACATGAAACACTTCCTTGTGCGAGCTGGAACGGCTCATATGAGCAGGAACATATGATTGATTCCTCAAAAAACCCAGACAAAAAAAGGACATGATTTGGGGGATCTTCACTAAATGTAATCCATAGCACAGTCCTTTGGAGAATATGCCAGTAAAGTGCATTATGTTCAACAATATATTGAAAGATTAGCTAAATCAAAAATAGTATTTTTTTAATATTCGTGTTTATATTTTTCAATGTTCATAAATGAATGTAAAAAATAGTTTGGGAAATCAAAATACTACTCTTACTACAGAGCAAGCGGTAAAGCTTCATATGACACCAATGTTTGCTTTGTAGCACCTACAGATAAAACACTATGGAGACTTAAAGGAGGCCTGGGTATGGCCAAAATGTAGCAAATATGGCAACCTTTATAAATTATTTCTCAATTATGCTTTTAGATACAAATGTAAAATATATGTCAACAATATACGTCCTCCAAAAGGCAATTCTATGGATTACATTTAATGACAAAACCCCAAAATCATGGTCTTTTTGTTTTGGGTTTTGTGAGGAATCACTCATATCTACTGTTTCTGTAAAGTGAGGCAGCCTGACGTACAGGTACAACAACCCCTGGACCGGACACTAGTCTATTGCAGGGCCTGACCCCCAAACTATCTCTTTAATGCTGAGTGCTAAGAAGAGACTGATTTGGCACCATTTTTAGTCTTTGGTCTGACTCGGCCTGGGATCCAATCTCAGGGCAGACACTCAAACCGAAAGGCCACTGCGTTGTTAGACTGTAACACACTAGGATAACCCCCCCCCCTACAGGGCATTTGGAAAGTATTCAGATCCCTTGACTTCTTCCACATTTTGTTATGTTACAGCTGTCACGCCCTGACCTTAGAGATCCTTTTTATGTCTCTATTTTGGTTTGGTCAGGGCGTGAGTTGGGGTGGGCATTCTATGTTTTGTTCTATGTTGTCCTTTTCTATGTGTTTGGCCTGGTATGGTTCCCAATCGGAGGCAGCTGTCAATCGTTGTCTCTGATTCAGAACCATACTTAGGTAGCCTGTTCCCACCTGTGTTTGTGGGTAGTTGTTTCCTGTTTCGTGTCGTTCACTCTCTTTGTTGTTTTTTGTCATTCAGTGTTCAGTTTATTTGATTAAATGTACTATGAACACTTACCACGCTGCGTGTTGGTCCGATGATTCCTATTCCTCATCATCAGACGAAGAGGAGGAGCGTTACAACAGCCTTATTTTACCATAAAGGCCTGAATGGTGGAGTGCTGCAGATATGGTTGTCCTTCTGGAAGGTTCTCCCATCTCCACAGAGGAACTCGTGACCATTGGATCCTTGGTCACCTCCCTGACCAAGGCCCTTCTCCCATGATAGCTCAGTTTGGCCAGGCGGCCAGCTCTAGGAAGAGTCTTGGTGGTTCCAAACTTTTCCATTTAAGAATGATGGAAGTCACTGTGTTCTTGGGGACATTCAATGCTGCAAAAATATTTTGGTACCCTTCCCCAGATCTGTGCCTCGACATAATCCTGTCTCGGAGCTCTACAGGCAATTCCTTCGATCTCATGGCTTGGTTTTTGCTCTGACATGCACTGTCAACTGTGGGACCTTACACAGACAGGTGTGTGCCTTTCCAAATCATGTCCAATCAATTTAAGTTACCACAGGTGGACTCCAATCAACTTGTAGAAACATCTCAAAGATAATCAATGGAAACAGGATGCACCTGAGCTCAATTTCGAGTCTCATAGCAAAGGGTCTGAATACTTATGTAATAAGGTATTTCTGTTTTAATTTTTAGAAATAAATAAACTGTTTTTGCTTTCTTATTATGGGGTATTGTGTGTCGATTGATAAGGGAAACAAATATTTTATACATTTTAGAATAAGGCTGTAACTATACAAAATGTGGGAAAAGGAAAGGGGTCCAAATACACTGTATGTGGCACTGCGACACTACTATAGTTTAATTCTACCCCATGACTCGTCATATAATAGCATAGTAATTAAAATAATGTATAGTAGTTCTATATAGCGCCCCAACTATTAGAAAGATACTTATAAACTGGGTGGTTCGAGCCCTGATTGCTTATTGGCTGACAGCCGTGGTATACCACGGGTATAACAAAACATTTATTTTTACTGCTCTAATTAAAATGTTAACCAGTTTAGGCCTCCCGGGTGGCGCAGTGGTCTAGGGCACTGCATCGCAGTGCTAGCTGCGCCACCAGAGTCTCTGGGTTCGCGCCCAGGCTCTGTCGCAGCCGGCCGCGTGTTAAGAAGCAGTGCGGATTGGTTGGGTTGTGTTTCGGAGGACGCATGGCTTTCGACCTTCGTCTCTCCCGAGCCCGTACGGGAGTTGTAGCGATGAGACAAGATAGTAATTACTAGCGATTGGATACCACAAAAATTGGGGAGAAAATGAAAAAAAAAGAAAAGAGAAAAAAAAAGAAATGTTAACTAGTTTATAACAGCAATAAGGCACCTCGGGGGTTTGTGGTATATGGACAATATGCCACGGCTAACGTCTGTGTCCAGGCACTCCGCGTTGCGTCGTGCGTAAGAACTTCCCTTAGCCGTGGTATATTGGCCATATACAACACCCCCTCATGCCTTATTGCTTAAATATATGATGATACACTCTATATGGCCTATTCGAGTCTAATTGCTTTAACTCTGTGGACTAATTGCTTTGGCCAGTAGCCATTTAACACGACCTTGTGGTTGTAGATCGAAAGCTAATGGCTCCTTATGTTACCCTGGTTAACGTCATCTAGTGTCCAGTCCAGCCATGTTTCTCTCAATTAATCTTCTTTCAGGTTGCTTCTGTTATTGCAATTTCTTGACTGGCCGTGTAACTACGTTGAAGGGAGAGAGTTCTAGGCTAGAAAGGCTAAAGGCTAAAGATTGGGTCAGGAAGGTACTGAATTTAGCAATAAGTCCCGAGGGGGTGTGGTATATGGCCAACCACGGCTAAGGGCTGTTCTTAGTAACGACGCAACGCGGAGTGCCTGGATACAGGCCTTAGACGTGGTATATTGGCCATATGCCACAAACCCCCGAGGTGCCATATTGCTGTTATAAACTGGTTGCTAACGTACTTAGAGCAGTACAAATAAATGTTTTGTCATACCCGTGGTATACGGGTATGATATACCACGGATGTCAGCCAATCAGCATTCAGGGCTCGACCCACCCAGTTTATAATGGTCATTAGAACATTTAGAACTGGACAATGTCGTTGATTTTCGTCTTGTGCTTGCGCTCATATTAATCAATTTCTTTACATATTTGTGGCTGCCCATGTCGTGGTGGGGTGGTGGGACCAGAGATGGGAAGTATTTATGTTACATATATTTGAAATACGTATTTTAATTACTTCTGAGTATTTAGTATATTGTATTACACTGGGCTGAACTACACCAATGTATTTTGTAACAAGCTATTTTTGAAAGCTGGAATTTGTATTTTCAAAAGACAATACTTTTCTATACCATTTCTTTCTAGCACTTCACATTTTTGTGGCCACCTTTCAACCTTAATTGGTTTCAGATGTCTGATGGCACGGCACTATGGTGTGATACGAGCATCTGCTAAATAAAGTGTTAAACAAATCAAAATATATTTTTGATTCTTCAAAGTAGCCACCCTTTATCTTGATGACAGCTTTGCACACTCTTGGCATTCTCTCAACCAGCTTCACCTGGAAAGCTCTTCCAACAGTCTTGAAGGAGTTCCCACATATTCTGAGCACTTGTTGGCTGCTTTTCCTTCACTCTGCGGACCAAATCATCCCAAACCATCTCAATTGGGGTGAGGTTGGGTGATTGTGAAGGATAGATCATCTGATGCAGCACTCCATCACTCTCTATCTTGGTCAAATAGCCCTTACACAGCCCGGAGGTGTGTTGGGTCATTATCCTGTTGAAAAACAAATGATAGTCCCACTAAGCCCAAACCAGATGGGATGGAGTATCGCTGCAGAATGCTGTGGTAGCCATGCTGGTTAAGTGTGCCTTGAATTCTAAATAAATCACAGACAGTGTCACCAGCAAAGCACCCCCACACCATCACACCTCCTCCTCCATTCTTCACGGTGGGAACCACACATGCAGAGATCATCCATTCACCTACTCTTCATCTCACAAAGACACAGCGGTTGGACCCAAAAATCTCACATTTGGACTCATCAGACTAAAGGACAGATTTCCACCGATCTAATGTCCATTACTCGTGTTTCTTGGCCCAAGCAAGTTTCTTCTTCTTATTGGTGTCTTTCAGTAGTGTTTTCTTTGCAGCAATTCAACCATGAAGGCCTGATTCACACAGTTTCCTCTGAACTGTTGATGTTGAGATGTCTCTTACTTGAACTCCGTGAAGCATTTATTTGGGCTACAATCTGAGGTGCAGTTAACTCTAATGAAATGATCTTCTGCAGCAGAGGTAACTCTGAGTCTTCCTTTCCTGTGGCGGTCCTCATGAGAGCCAGCTTCATCATAGCGCTTGATGGTTTTTGCAAATGCACATGAAGAAACTTTCAAAGTTCTTGACATTTTCCAGACTGACTGACCTTCATGTCATGTAGATAAACAACAACATATCACAGTCATAGCAAGTAAAACGTTTCTCTAACTGCTACTGAGAATGTTGTTGCTGTTCGGGCCGGCTACATGCAAATGTATTTTTGTATTTTAAAATACTATATGTAATATGTAAAGTCTCAGAACATTGAGGCGTGGTGGGGGGCGAGGGAAGCAGGGAAGTTGTGTGTAATGTGCAAAGAGTCTCAGAACATTGAGTAATGCATCGTGGAAGATAACCAAAATCACACCAGTTTCTCCATCCCAGTCACCCAGGCAGTGGGTCACACCAGTTTCTCCCTCCCAGTCGCCCAGGCAGTTGGTCACACCAGTTTCTCCCTCCCAGTCACCCAGGCAGTGGGTCACACCAGTTTCTCCCTCCCAGTCGCCCAGGCAGTTGGTCACACCAGTTTCTCCCTCCCAGTCGCCCAGGCAGTGGGTCACACCAGTTTCTCCCTCCCAGTCACCCAGGAAGTGGGTCACACACACTTCAGCTGATGGAGAGAGACAAGGGAGACACACACCCTCAGTGAGATTTGCAAGTCTTGAACAATGATCTATTAATTAATAAATAAATGCATAAGAAATAAGGGGAATAAAATACAGAGAGAGGAAGAGAAAGAGAGAGAGAAAGTGAGAGAGAGGGAGAGAGAGAGAGAAAGAGAGAAAGGGAGAGAGAGAAAGTGAGAGGGAGAGAGAGAGAGAAAGTGAGAGAGAGAAAGAGAGAGAGGGAGAGAAAGTGAGAGAAAGTGAGAGAAAGTGAGAGAGAGAGAGAGAGAGAGAGAGAGAGAGAGAGAGAGAGAGAGAAAGTGAGAGAGAAAGTGAGAGAGAAAGTGAGAGAGAAAGTGAGAGAGAGAGAGAGAGAAAGTGAGAGAGAGGGAGAGAAAGTGAGAGAAAGTGAGAGAGGGAGAGAGAATAAAGCATCTCCAATAATGTCTCTAACTATAGCCCTGAATGACAGATTTATCCTCCAACACACTATCTCTCTCTATCTTTCTCTCTCTCTCCCCACTCTCTCTACCTCCCTCTATCTCTCCTTTTCCCGTCTCTCCGCCTCCCTCTCTCTTTCATGAAATTATGTGATGTAGCCGTGTGTGTGTTTGTGTTGCCGGCCAGAGAGAGAGAGAATTGAAATTGAATTGAGCGAAACAGACAGAAAGAGATTATTGATTATTGTGTGAAGTTCACTTTTCTATATTATCTACTTAATTTGCTTTTGGATGTTAACATATGTTTCCCATGCCAATAAAGCCCCTTGAATTGAATTGAATTGAGAGAGAGAGGTCATGGGCTCCTGATTTCTTCTGCAGAAAACTCAGGAGGCCATGAGTTATTTTCTCAAGGACTTATGCAGGATACTAACCTCAACATTAAAACCTTCAATCCAAATCAAAATCCCATACGTAAAAACCTTGATTTTGGACAAAATTACCTGAATGGACTATTACTACCAAGGACTATCAAGAAAAAACTTCTAACAAACCAAAACCTCCAGAAGAAACAGCGGAACCTGGAAATACCATCCAACACAAAACTGAGTGAGTAATATTCAGTCTGAAGCTACTTCTGAAGCCAAAAAGTACAATACAATAACCTCAAGGTAATTCTGTTATATAAAACTAAGTAAATAAGTATACTAAGCTACCAAGCTGCTAGGACAGAACAGACCTGGCTGCACTTCAATTTGGTCTGAAGTGTGAAGTCAGATGTGTGAAAAGTCTTGAGCCCAACAATGGCAGGAGAGTTTCACAGCCCCCATGTGTGCTACCTATATCCCCCTAATATACTCTCCATACTTTTATGGGGATTCCAGGCTCAGGGACATGTACTAGTCTGTGGCGACCTAAATGCCAAAACTGGACAAGAACCTGACACCCTCAGCACACAGGGTGACAGCATTCCCTCCCCCATATGCCCCCCTAGACACAACTACGACAACATAACCAACAAAAACGGGTCACAACTCCTGCAGCTCTGTCGGACACTAGGTATATACATAGTCAATGGTAGGCTTTGAGGGGACTCCTATGGTAGGTACACCTCTAGCTCATCTCTTGGCAGTAGTACTGTAGACTAGTTTATCGCTGACCTCAGAGTCTCTTAGAGCATTCAAAGTCAGTCCACTGACATCCCTCACAAATCACACTCTACTTGAACAGAGTTCTGCTCAATCATGAGGCATCAAAGCCAAAGGAGCTGAATAATATTTAAAAAATGCTATCGATGGAAGGAAAGTAGTGTGGAACAAATTCAATCCCTTCTAGACAATTTCCTGGACAAAAGGTTTCACTGTAATAGTGAAGGTGTAAACTTGGCAGGAGAAAACCTAAACAGTATATTTGACCTCTCAGCTTCCCTATCAAATCAAAAAAGGTCAAGCAGACAACCTAAGAAAATTAACAACAATGACAAATGGTTTGATGAAGAATGCAAAAACCTAAGAAAGAAATTGAGAAACCTGTCCAAACAAAACCTGAGCTTATGCTGTCACTATGGTGAATCACTAAAACAATACATTAATATACTACAGAAAAGAAGGAACAGCACGTCAGAAATCAGCTTAAAGTAATAAAGAAATCCATCGCATCTAACCATTTCTGGGGAAATTGGAAAACTCTAAACAAACAACAACTCGAGGAGTTATCTATCCAAAACGGAGATGTACGGATAAACCACTTCTCTAATCTTTTTGGCTCTATAATAAAGAACAAACAGCAAAAACATATACATGATCAAATACAAATCTCAAAATCAACTATTATAAAGTCCCATATCTATTGGGTGAAATACCACAGTGTGCAATCACTGCAGCAAAAAGTGTGACCTGTTGCCACAAGAAAAGGGAAACCAGTGAAGAACAAACACCATTGTAAATACAACCTATATTTATGTTTACTTATTTTAAGTATTTGCACATCATTACAACACTGTATATAGACATAATATGACTTTTGGAACTTTTGTGAGTGTAATGTTTACCATTAATTTTCACTTTCGTTTATTATCTATTTCACTTGCTTTGGCAATGTAAACATATGTTTCCCATGCCAAAAAAGCCCCTTAAATGTAATGAGAGAGAGAGCGAGAGAGAGAGAGAGAGAGAGAGAGAGAGAGAGAGAGAGAGAGAGAGAGAGAGAGAGAGAGAGAGAGAGAGAGAGAGAGAGAGAGAGAGAGAGAGAGAGAGAGAGAGGACGGACAGACAGCTCCAGTATTCTTTGATATCTTCATTCTGAAGGGGAAAAGGTTCTTTACTACTCTAAGTGTGACCAGCCCCCCTTTAGCACATGACTTTAACTAGACCACCCAAAAAAAACACTCCTCTTACATACAGCTCTGGCCTGGCTCTCTGAAGTCAACCAGGACGTGTGTTAGTTTGGTTCCCTTGGCATGTGGGGCAGGTTTCTCAATCGAAATAGAATAACTTGAAAGATATGAGGTCCTCTCCCATTCTAGTCATTCTATAGCTACTGCATGGGTCTACGCCTCTGTCGTTGTTGGATTAGCTACTTACTGCTATTGTTTAAGTAACAGTCTGCAGCACTGCAGACAGTATATAGAAAGACAATTACAACTGAACTTGATCTGAACTTCCAAGACATACTGTTACCATTGTTATCAGAGATGCAATGGTTCGTTGATCTAACAATTGCTTTTTAGTAGAGCTTCAACCCTTGCCAGCTCAGATGTTTTTGGTTGAATGATAGGATAATGTTTTGGGAATGTTATGATAATGTTATGATAATGTGCTATCAGTATCCTTAAGTGGATCGCTCTTCTTATCTCCCGTCTCAATGTGTCTTTTAAAGAGCTCTGTTTTCCTTTCTTTCTCACCTCTCTGTGAACCACTATCCCCCCGCGCTGTCTACATCCCTCCAGCCTCATAGCCTTGAGTTGTTTAGAGACGTGATTTGGAGAGACTAGGGGGTATTATCTGTTTGAGGTGACTGTGATGGGGTAGTGTTGGAAGGTTATAGGTGGAGGGGTAGAGGTGGAAGGTTAGGGTAGGAGGGGTAAGGGTGGAAGGTTATGGTTGGAGGGGTAAGGGTGGAGGGATAGGGTTGGGGTTGGGGGGGTAGGGGTGGAAGGGTAGGGGGGGTTTAGGGTAGGAGGGGTAGGGTTGGTGGAGGTTAGGGTAGGAGGTAGGGATGCACAATATATCGGTGATCATATCAGAATTGGCTGATATTAGCTGAAAATGCCAACATCGGTATCGGCCGATGTCTAGTTTAACGCCGATGTGCAAAACCAATGTCAAAGCTGATGTGCATACGTATATAACGTAGGTACATGAAGTAATGACGCCACGTAAAATGCACAGCATTCCTAACCTAGCTCACAATGTCTGCTGTGTGGATCGAGACAAAGGTGAAATCCATTAAAGCCAAGATAATGGAATTCATTGCCCTTGACAATCAACCGTTCTCTGTCGTGGGTGATGTTGGCTTTCACCGACTGGTCGAGCACCGTTGCACACTACCAAGTGCGCTATTTTTTACAGTAATAGCGTCACTGCTATTAGCTTCATGACATACATACTATGAAACGCCGTTTGGGTCTTTGCGTGTCAAAAAAGATACAGTAGCACTGTCAAAGCTGTACAAAAAAGTCTGCAAACAAGCAAACACCGGCCACGAACGATGTGTTTACAATACCGCGTTGGTAATAAAGCATAATTTGTTCGACTTCTGGGGTAGCTAGCTTTAACTTGGTACCTAGCTAGCACCAATACAACCAGCCTGAAAACAATGACCAGTAGAAACTGCAGTCATTTTCATTATTCTTAGCAATGATTTAGGAATCCTTCTGAGTAAGTATTAGCTAGGTTACCACTTGTTGTTCGCCTATTGAAATTGAACTTCAGTTCATGAAAATAAATAGCTAGCCAGCTATTTTAACCCTATTACCCAAAGCTAATGATATAAGCAGCCAGCTAGCTTCATCTGGCTAGCGAGGCTCGACCGCACCGGGTTATGTGTTGTGAAGCTCGCCACAATAAGGATTAGGCACAGTGGAATTTGTGGGTTGCCTTCATAATAAAAGTATGTCATTGACAGTGATGCAAATTAATACAAATAGTAGAATTATGCCATACTTTTATTTTGAAGGCTAACAGCAAAGTCCACTATTGTGGCTAATCCTTATTGTGGCTAGCTTCACATACATGGGTCTGACCACCATTAATCAAATAAGAACAGTCTTATAAATTAGGGTAATTTTAGATGATGACACCTAGCTATATAGTTAGCAAGCTAAATATAGCTACTGAAACAGATTATGTTGTTTTGCTATGTTTTGGGGGAAGAACATTGTTGTGACATATGAAATACGAGTGACAGTGTAATCAATGTGTAATAACTACGTAAAAAATGTATGAACGGGTTTAATTATTATGTGACGTGCAGTCATATTCAGGTCCTGATTGGTCAACAAGCTTATTTGACACATCAAATAGTGTTAAGTAGTATATTTTTTGACACACAAAGACCCAAATGGCATTCCATAGCAAAGGCCCAAATGGCTTTCCATAGAAATCCTGGTTGAGAATGAATCGACTGAACAAATGAACAACGAAACAGAACAGCAAGTAAGTGAAAGAAATAGGTTTTGATTATATTTTACTGGTAATGGGGACATATGTAAATGCCAACAAAATAACTTTTTTGGTCAGTGTGGTGTGTGTGTGTAACCTTTATTTAACTAGGCAAGTCAGTTAAGAACAAATTCTTATTTACAATAAGCCCTATGGGACTCCCAATCACGGCCAGATGTGATACAGCCTTGATTCGAACCAGGGACTGTAGTGACGCCTCTTGCACTGAGATGCAGTGCCTTAGACTGCTGCGTCCATGTGTGTGTGTTAACTGTTTAACTCTACTAGAATGCTTAAAAAGCCGTTAAAATGTTAAAAATCGGTTATCGCTATCTGTTTTTTTTTGTCAAGGACAATATTGGATATCAGTATCGGCCAAAAATGTCATATCGGTGCATCACTAGTAGGAGGGGTAGAGGTGGAAGGGTAGAGGTGGGAGGGGTAGGCGTGAAGGGTTGGAGGGGTAGGGTTGGAGGGGTAGGGGTGGAAGGGGTAGGGTTGGAGGGGTGGAGGGTTAGGTTTGGAGGGTTAGGGATGGAGGGGTAGGGGTGGAGGGGTAGGGGTGGAGAGGTAGGGGTGGAAGGTTGGAGGGGTGGAGGGTTAGGGATGGAAGTTTGGAGGGTTAGGGTTAGAGGGGTGGAGGGGTAGGGGTGGAAGTTTGGAGGGGTAGGGTTAGAGGGGTGGAGGGGTAGGGGTGGAAGGTTGGAGGGGTAGGGTTAGAGGGGTGGAGGGGTAGGGGTGGAAGTTTGGAGGGTTAGGGTTAGAGGGGTGGAGGGGTAGGGGTGGAAGTTTGGAGGGTTAGGGTTAGAGGGGTGGAGGGGTAGGGGTGGAAGTTTGGAGGGGTAGGGTTAGAGGGGTAGGGGTGGAAGTTTGGAAGGGTAGGGTTAGAAGGGGTGGAGGGGTAGGGGTGGAAGGTTGGAGGGGTAGGGTTAGAGGGGTGGAGGGGTAGGGGTGGAAGTTTGGAGGGGTAGGGTTAGAGGGGTGGAGGGGTAGGGGTGGAAGTTTGGAGGGGTAGGGTTAGAGGGGTGGAGGGGTATGAGTGGAAGGTTGGGGATAGAGGGGTAGGGGTAGGGATGGAGGGGTAGGGGTAGAGGGGTAGAGGTGGAAGGTTTGGGGTGGAGGTTGCAGGAGGATGTATCGTGTCATTTTGGTTGAATTCAAGTTTTTTTAAAGTCTTTGGACTTTTAAGACCAATGAAAATATGTGAAGACAGATATGTGTTATTCTATGTGTGAGATGGGTCTGGGGATCAGGACTGGGACCTGGACTGGGTAGGGGTGAGGTGAGCTGGACTAGGAAGGGTGGAGGGGTTATGATATATTCTCTGGATGAGATGTCTGGGGTAGGAGTGGAGGGACGGAGGGGTAGGGATGGAGGGGTAGGAGTGGAGGGGTGGAGGGTTAGGGATGGAGGGGTAGAGGTGGAGGGTTAGGGATGGAGGGTTAGGAGTGGAGTGGTGGAGGGTTAGGGATGGAGGGGTAGAGGTGGAGGGTTAGGGATGGAGGGGTAGGAGTGGAGGGGTGGAGGGTTAGGGATGGAGGGGTAGAGGTGGAGGGGTGGGGATGGAGGGATGGAGGGGTAGGAGTGGAAGGGTGGAGGGTTAGGGATGGAGGGGTAGAGGTGGAGGGGTGGGGATGGAGGGATGGAGGGGTAGAGGTGGAGGGGTGGAGGGTTAGGGATGGAGGGGTAGGAGTGGAGGGGTGGAGGGTTAGGGATGGAGGGGTAGAGGTGGAGGGGTGGAGGGTTAGGGATGGAGGGTTAGGAGTGGAGTGGTGGAGGGTTAGGGATGGAGGGGTAGAGGTGGAGGGGTGGGGATGGAGGGATGGAGGGGTAGGGGTGGAGGGGTTATGATATATTCTCTGGATGAGATGTCTGGGGTAGGAGTGGAGGGGTAGGGATGGAGGGGTAGGGGTGGAGGGGTAGAGGGGGAGGGGTGGAGGGTTAGGGATGGAGGGTTAGGAGTGGAAGGGTGGAGGGTTAGGGATGGAGGGGTAGAGGTGGAGGGGTGGGGATGGAGGGATGGAGGGGTAGGGGTGGAGGGATGGAGGGGTAGGGGTGGAGGGGTAGGGGTGGAGGGGTAGGGGTGGAGGGGTAGGGATGGAGGGGTAGGGGTAGGGGTGGAGGGATGGAGGGGTAGGGGTGGAGGGTTAGGGATGGAGGGGTAGGAGTGGAGGGGTAGGGATGGAGGGGTAGGGGTGGAGGGATGGAGGGGTAGGGGTGGAGGGGTAGGAGTGGAGGGGTGGGGATGGAGGGGTAGGGGTGGAGGGGTAGGGATGGAGGGGTAGGGGTGGAGGGGTGGAGGGGTAGGGGTGGAGGGGTAGGAGTGGAGGGGTGGGGATGGAGGGGTAGGGGTGGAGGGATGGAGGGGTAGGGGTGGAGGGGTAGGAGTGGAGGGGTGGGGATGGAGGGGTAGGGGTGGAGGGTTAGGGATGGAGGGGTAGGGGTGGAGGGGTTATGATATATTCTCTGGATGAGATGTCTGGGGTAGGAGTGGAGGGGTGGAAGGGTAGGGATGGAGGGGTAGGGATGGAGGGGTAGGGGTGGAGGGATGGAGGGGTAGGGATGGAGGGGTAGGGGGGAGGGGTGGGAGTGGAGGGGTGGGGATGGAGGGGTAGGGGTGGAGGGATGGAGGGGTAGGGGTGGAGGGGTAGGAGTGGAGGGGTGGGGATGGAGGGGTAGGGGTGGAGGGTTAGGGATGGAGGGGTAGGGGTGGAGGGGTAGGAGTGGAGGGGTGGGGATGGAGGGGTAGGGGTGGAGGGATGGAGGGGTAGGGGTGGAGGGGTAGGAGTGGAGGGGTGGGGATGGAGGGGTAGGGGTGGAGGGTTAGGGATGGAGGGGTAGGGGTGGAGGGGTTATGATATATTCTCTGGATGAGATGTCTGGGGTAGGAGTGGAGGGGTGGAAGGGTAGGGATGGAGGGGTAGGGATGGAGGGGTAGGGGTGGAGGGATGGAGGGGTAGGGGTGGAGGGGTAGGAGTGGAGGGGTGGGGATGGAGGGGTAGGGGTGGAGGGGTTATGATATATTCTCTGGATGAGATGTCTGGGGTAGGAGTGGAGGGGTGGAAGGGTAGGGATGGAGGGGTAGGGGGGAGGGGTATTTATGACGGGACTGTTGTTGGATGTTTTTATATCCCTGTCAAAGACACATCACCCCTCTGAAAGCCTCCTCGCCTCCCCATCTCCTCCTCGTTTCCCCCCGTCTCCCCCTGTCCCCCCACCGCGTCTCCCCCTCAGTACTCTTCTATATAATTAATCACTCTGTCACGCCCTGACCTTAGAGAGCTTTTTTTGTCTCTATTTTGGTTTGGTCAGGGTGTGATTTGGGTGGGCATTCTATGTTCATTCATTTTTCTATTCTCACTTCGTTATTTTGTTCTAGTGTTCAGTGTAAATAAAAATCATGAACACTTACCACACTGCGCTTTGGTCCGATCCATGCAACGATGACCATTAGAGAACTACCCACCACCAAAGGACCAAGCAGCGTGGTAAGAAGGAGGACTGGACATGGGAGGACATTTTAAATGGCAAGGGATCCTGGACGTGAGAGGAGATCCTGGCCGGGAAGGATCGTCTGCCCTGGGAGCAGGTAGAAGCAGAGAGGAAGGCGAAGGCAGCAGCTAAAGCGGAGTGGCAACGTTATGAGGGAACACGGCTGGCAAGGAAGCCCGAGAGGCAGCCCCAAAACATTTGGGGAGGAGGCACACGGGGAGTGTAGCAGAGTCAGGTTGGAGACCTGAGCCAACTCCCCGTGCTTACCGTGGCGAGCATGTGACTGGTCAGGCCCCGTACTATGGGGTGATGCGCACTGTGTCTCGGCCGAGCATTCACAGGCCGGTGTGCTCGGTGCCAGCGTCCGGCATTTGCCGGGTGGAAGTGGGCATCCAGCCAGAACGGGTGGTGCCAGCTCTGCGCTCGAGACCACCAGTGCGCCTCCACGGCCCAGTGTATCCGGTGCCTCGACCAAGGAAGAGGCCTCCTGTATGTCTCCCCAGCCTGGTGAGTCCTGTGCCTGCTCCCAGAGCCAGGTCTCCTGTGTGTCTCCCCAGCCTGGTGAGTCCTGTGCCTGTGCCCAGCCCGGAGCCTCCAGAGACGGCCTCCAGCCCGGAGCCTCCAGAGACGGCCTCCAGCCCGGTGCCTCCAGAGACGGCCTCCAGCCCGGAGCCTCCAGAGACGGCCTCCAGCCCGGAGCCTCCAGCGACGGCCTCCAGCCCGGAGCCTCCAGCGACGGCCTCCAGTCCGGTCCCTCCAGCGACGCCCTCCAGTCCAGAGCCTCCAGTGACGCCCTCCAGTCCGGAGCCTCCAGTCCGGAGCCTCCAGCGACGCCCTCCAGTCCGGAGCCTCCAGCGACGCCCTCCAGTCCGGAGCCTCCAGAGTTGCCCTCAAGTCAGGAGCCTCCAGCCACGCCCTCCAGTCAGGAGCCTCCAGAGTCGCCCTTCAGTCCGGAGCCTCCAGCGACGCCCTCCAGTCAGGAGCCTCCAGCCACGCCCTCCAGTCAGGAGCCTCCAGAGTCGCCCTTCAGTCCGGAGCCTCCAGCGACGCCCTCCAGTCCGGAGCCTCCAGCGACGCCCTCCAGTCTGGAGCCTCCAACGAGGGTGCCCAGTCCGGGGCCCGCAACGAGGGAGACCAGTCCGGGGCCCGCAACGAGGGTGCCCAGTCCGGGGCTCGCTACGAGGGTCCCCAGTCCGGGGTCGGCGGCGAGGGTCCCCGCACTAGAGGCGCCACCAAAGTGGGCCAAGCCAGAGGTTGAGCGGGGTCTACGTCCCGCACCAGAGCCGCCACCGTGGAGAAATGCCCACCCAGACCCTCCCCTATAGGTTCAGGTTTTGCGGCCGGAGTCCACACCTTTGGGGTGGGGGGGGGGGGGGGGGGTACTGTCACGCCCTGACCTTAGAGAGCTTTTTTTGTCTCTATTTTGGTTTGGTCAGGGTGTGATTTGGGTGGGCATTCTATGTTAATTTTTCTATGTGTTGTATTTCTTTGTTTTGGCCGGGTATGGTTCTCAATCAGGGACAGCAGTATATCGTTGTCTCTGATTGGGAACCATACTTAGGTAGCATTTTCCCACCTTTGTTTTGTGGGTAGTTATTTTCTGTTTAGTGTTTTTTCTGCACCTGACAGGACAGTTTCGGTTCTCACTTCGTTATTTTGTTCTCGTGTTCAGTGTAAATAAAAATCATGAACACTTATTACCACGCTGCGCTTTGGTCCGATCCTTCTTCATGCAACGATGACCGTTACACACTCAGGGTTTACAGTATCTCTCCTGAAGGGTACTGGGGTGCTGGCGTCGGCATGGGATACAAATAAAACTGTTAACAATCAGCATTACTATCTATAGCAAGTCATTCACTCTCCAGGCCTCCTGTCAGTGATACATACTGTATATTTTCACTTCACAGAGACTCGAGGGAAAATGTAAAAGGATGTTTGAATAAACAAATTCATTCCTCTCTGTAGTTTATTTATCTACTCTCTACTCTCTGATCTGGTTTATACCGGCATGTCCTTTGATGTCTGTGTATTTTTGAAGTCCAATTTAAAAACGATTTAGTCTATTTAAGTTGGCGCTCATGACTATTACTCTCTGAGTAGGCATCTCTGTCAATGACACACTATAGGCCTACTGTTGTCACTGTTTGTTTGATCAATGGCTGGAGTTATTTCCTGGTGCAGAGGGTCATGGCTAGAAGGGATACTGTGTATGTCAAAGTGACGTCACGCTCTGAACTCAGACTTCGAACAAACCTACCCACCCGATATTGATAGCTAATTAGCTAGTTATGCTGGCTAGCAGGCAACAACTGCCAGGTGTTCATTAAAAATTGTCGAGAAAGTTATGTTTATATGGAAGGGCGAGGGAGAAATAATGTGTAATATTGGTCACCATCTGGATGTCACAGTGACATGCTAAATAGCTATTGTTACTGCCCTCAGGATGCACAACGACATGCTGATGCGAATGACCAGGGCACCAGTGTTATATTGAGTTGCTTGCTGATGGCAGTTGCTTTCCACTGGGCAGCCTTGTATCACTATGTCACCGTCAGTAGCTAACGTGGCCAACTTCAGCAGAGTCGAGGATTTTGAAACTATCGTGCGAGTTTGATATCACTTTGACATAAACTATATCCCTTCTAGCCATGACCGGTGCAGAAGGGTGACTTCACGATAGTGCCCACTGGGCACACACTGGTTGAATCAAAAAAAATTACGTCGAACCAATGTGAAATAGACGTCTGTGCCCAGTTTGTTTGAACTTTTATCCCCACAAATTGTAATCTATATGCCATCGATGTGGATCTAATCACAGATCAATGATAACAGTAGATGGTGTTCATGACCATACATAAATGGCTGTCGACCGTAGTGATGCCTACCTGCTAACTCCTATACTACAGACTGTACCTAATACAGTTATATACAGCACCTTCAAAAAGTATTCATACCCCTTGACTTTTTAGACATCCATCCACCTGACAGGTGTGGCATATCAAGAAGCTGATAAACAGCATGATCATTACACTGTCTCGACCTTGTGCTATGGACTTTAAAATGCCACTCAAAATGTGCAGTTTTGTCACACAACACAATGCCACAAATGTCTCAAGTTTTGAGGGAGCGTGCAATTGGCATATTGACTGCAGTAATGTCCACCAGAACTGTTGCCAGATAATTGAATGTTAATTTCTCTACCATAAGCCACCTCCAACATCGTTTTAGAGAACATGGCAGTATACCCAACTGGTCTCACAACTGCAGACCACGTATAACAATGCCAGCCCAGGACTTCCACATCCGGCTTCTTCACCTGCGGGATTGTCTGAGACCAGCCAACCGGACAGCTGATCAAACTGAGGAGTATTTCTGTCTGTAATAAAGCCCTTTTGTCAGGAAAAATTCATTCTGATTGGCTTGGCCTGGATCCCCAGTGGGTGGGCATGGCTCGCAAGTGGGTGGGCTGCGCCCCTGCCCAGTCATGTGAAATCAATAGATTAGGGCCTAATGAATTTATTTAAATTGATTGATTTCCTTATATGAACTGTAACTCATTAAAATCTTTGAAACTGTTACATGTTGCTTTTATATTTTTGTTCAGTATAGTAAACCTATATACCTAACTCGACCTGTACAGAAACATCCCCATCTGTCATTCCATTAGGAAATAATCATCTATGCTTTCAAGCCATTCCACTAAATCATTATGTAGATGAAGAGTTTTAGAACTAAAGGACATTCCCTTGGAATTAGCAAGGCAAGGTCGTTGTAGCAGGGCTGGGGTCTCACATCATGGTGAACACTATTTCAGCATGAAAGCTTATCCTTATTACCTTCTCTGTCTTCTGCTGCCACTGGCACCGCAGGGAGGCCTTGGGAAGGACTATCTCTCTCTCTTTCCATCTCTCTCTCTCTCTTTTTATTTTATTTGTCATGTTCTCTCATACACTCTTTCTCTAACCCCTTTCTCTCTCCTACTCCTCCCTCTCTCTCTCCTACTCCCTGTCTCTCTCCTCCATCCTTCCCCTCCCCTCTCCCCCAATCAGTGATGATGGATGAGCTAATTGATGCAGAATGATCAGGCCATTCATTTCAACCTACAACACTCAGCTCCCTATGTAGGGTTAGTGTTGTGTCATAGTGAAGAGGAAGGGAGGGAGGGAGAGGGGGAGAGTAGGAGACAGAAGGAAAGGGCTAGAGAGAGAGAATGACGGAGGGAGGGAGGGAGGGAGGGAGGGAGGGAGGGAGGGTCTAAAAAAATGCCGGTTGGTTGACTTTTAGTTACAGTAACACTGTTGAGCTTGGCGAATATTGAACTCATGATGCCAGCTAAACACACAATGTACAATCAAATCACGAACATGACCCACCGGAATAAGTGAGGATTGAGAGAATAACCCTGAGGAAAGGAGAGATAGTGTCTCACACCCTAGGTAAGGTCGCTGTGTCTCTCTCTCTCTCTCTCCTCATTTTAGCATCAGTTTTTATCCAAACGACTAACAGTCATGCATAAAAAAAAGGGGTGATCCTGGGAATAGAACCCACTATCCAGGCATTGCAAGTACCATGATCTACTAAGTGCTCTACAGAGTACCATTCTCAGTATATGTGAGTTGTAATGCTTCTGAGTAAGGTAGGGTACAGAACACGTCTTGCTCTCTCTCTCTCTCTCTCTCTCTCTCTCTCTCTCTCTCTCTCTCTCTCTCTCTCTCTCTCTCTCTCTCTCTCTCTCTCTCTCTCTCTCTCTCTCCCTCTCTCTTTCTCTCTCTGAATCATTCATCCCTGTCCCAACATATCAAGCTGGTGGCCACCATGTCATTAACTAGTCAATGACATCGCTTGATCTCTGGGACTGTGTCTCAAATTGCACCCTATTCCCTATGTAGTGCACTACTTTTGACCAGGGACCTATGGAAATAGGGTAGAGTTTGGGAGACACCCAGTCTGCGGTACAGTGTTGCTATATGAAGAGACTAGGTTGTGTATAGGGAGAAAGCTTTACATACCAGTATCATTATATTCAACTAGATGGTCACTTTCGTCTTGGTTTGTGGAATAAAGAAATGAAATGGGTACATTGTGGATTCACGTTCACACAGAGAGAAAGACAGGCATGTGTGTGCATAAGAGAGAGTTAGAGGGATATAGAGATAGAGGGGGAGAGAAAAGGGAGAGAGGGAGTGATGGTTTGTGTGTGAGTACTTGTTTTCCTACCTTATCAGGACCCTAATGTCCTAACAATTCACCTGAATATCCTGACAAGGTAGGAAAACAATCCCTTTTTTAAAAGTTTTTATGTCCTGGAATGTTTCAAGTACTATTTTAAGTTTAAGAGTTTAGGGTTTTGGAGTTAAGGTTAGGGTTAGGGAAAATATGATTTTTAATGGTCAAACATTTTGACTCCCCAAAAAGTCCTGAAATGTCACGGAAATAAAGCTGTGTGTGTGTGTGTGTGTGTGTGTGTGTGTGTGTGTGTGTGTGTGTGTGTGTGTGTGTGTGTGTGTGTGTGTGTGTGTGTGTGTGTGTGTGTGTGTGTGTGTGTGTGTGTATGGAGCGAAAGAGAAAGAGAGGGAAAGAGGAAAGGGAAGCAGAGAGAGAGGGAGAGCTAAAGATATGCATATTGCTTACACTAGCTGAGGTCCTCAGGGACAGTGTCAACATGCATCCAGCCTATCAGCTATGTGGTGGTGACACATCAGAGACCCCATAGCGTTCATAATTACTCACTGTTCTCAACTGCTTCATTTACCATGCTTACATTCCAAATGGCACCCTATTCCCTTTATAGTGTACTGCTTTTGACCAAAGCCTAATGGGCCTTATATAGGGAATAGGGTGCCATTTGGGATGAAACATCTCACTGTCTGGGATTAGTGTTAATCTCATGTACTGTATGTGTAAAATTTCAGCTGAGTAACTACCTGCTACTCATGCAAAACACCACTGTTATTTGGTCAAAAACAAAAAGCCTAAACTTGTTGAAGACTGTAAGATATATATATATATATATATAGGGATATTTCAGCGAAATAATGTATTCAGATATTTGTTTCCTTAACTTGTAAGCAGTCTATGGACCTCTCTTAACCTCTCTTGGACAGTCTGCGCGTAAACTGAAGAATCTGTCGCAACGGGGTGGAATGTGTAGGATAAAGATCAACAGAAGTACCAGTGTTTGTGTTTTTGTCACAGATTATTAGGATGTACCATGATTGGGCGAAGGTGGTGCTTAAACTTTGACTGCTTTGCACGTGTGGTGAAATTAGCATAAGGGTGGGGGGCTTTGGCTGAGGGTGGAGACTTCACAAACCGGAACTCCCCATTTCTAACTGGTATGGACCCAGAACTTAATTATGCAGCTGACCAAATTACGAAAAATTTAAATTCTGGGTTAAACGAGATTAGACTGCTCTAAGGAGTGCCTGCAATTCACAAAACACTTTGGTTTTGGTAGAAAAGTCCCTGCCAATAAACACTTATGTTCAATACATTTTCTTAAACATCTTCTGTATTGTGTGCTTATTGTTTAACCATTGATATGTTTTAGGGGCCATTTTGCGACCTTAAGGAGCAATATTTTTTGGTAAGAAATTCAAAAAATTTATAAAGTATTTCTAAAGTATAAATATCCCACACTTTAGATGAAGCCATGCAAAAATACTTAACTAATGATTAGTAAATCATTATGAATCATTATTAATATGAATCATTATTCATTATTACATACTATAAAATATGTGAATGTTTATAAATGTGTGAATAGCTAGGTAACTAACATTTACAAATGTGGGAATAATGATGACAGGGTGTCTGCGGGTCCTTAAAAAGTTTGAATTTTAAATACATTTTTATGATTGAAAGGCCTTAATAAGTCTTAAAATGTCTTAAATTCAGTTTTCAACGGTCTTACAAAATGTGAAGGAGATGACTACAGGGTTATCGTTATATTGTGTTGCTGCTTAATATATTTTTTTAACATCAAACAGCTAATACTCTAGGTGCACTTCCACATTGTTAGAGAGGGCAATGTCTAGATGGGATACAGTTTTTGTCAAATTGACATCAAAAGTAGTTTTTTCAGCATTTTAGCTAACCCTAAACTTGTCCTAACCTTAACATAATTATCCTAACCTGCTACATTAGTTCTCCTAACCTGCTACATTAGTTATCCTAACCTGCTACATTAGTTATCCTAACCTGCTACAAAAAGTTCATTTTGACAAAAGCTGTAGCTCATCCAGACAAAACCATTAAAGAGCTATCCAACCACCTGCTCCTCTGTGTGTGCATGTCATGTGCTTGTGCCAGTGTGAGTTGGGCCGTTGCCAGAGGAGAGAGAACAGAGAGCAAGTAGTAGTCTATACAATTTGATAGACAACAACACTAAATAGAGCTGAGACCACACACCAAAACTCTGGTGATAGATCATATAATAGTGATAGATCCTGCCAGCTGTGAACCTGAGCCTCCACTCACAGCACCCAGTCTGGTCTGGACAGGTCTAAGATAAGAGGATCCTTTTATAAGATGAGCAAGAGCACACCCATGGATCCATGCTTACATCTCACACACACACACACACACACACACACACACACACACACACACACACACACACACACACACACACACACACACACACACACACACACACACACACACACACACACACACACACACACACACACACACACACACACACACACACACACAGTCATGGCAGGACTTCACACGACTTCACATGCTAGATGATAGGAGGACAGGGTAAGCAAGAGAGAGAGAGAGAGAGAGAGAGAGAGAGAGAGTGAGAGAGGCAGAGAGAGAGATAGAGAGAGAATGAGAGTAAAGAAATCAGGTTTACATAGCAGCCACCTCAGAATGATAAAGAGAGTGCCAGATAAAGCCAGTGTATAGGCCACACACAGATAAACGAGAGAAGATAGAGAGCTTTGTTTTTAGAAAACATTATTCTAGAGGCAGAGCCAGTCAGATAACCTAGATTCCTCACCACTCAAACAGGTTTCTACTACCACCTCAGCCTTCAACAATAGATCTTGGACCAGAGATGGTAGGAAGAAGAAGAAGAAGAAGAATTAGTCCACACGACTCCTCCAGCCTTTAACATACTGTAGTAGTCAGGAGTCAGACAAAAACAAAGTAGGAGTCAGACCAAAGTGTTCCGACGCATATTGTACACTAGGCACAGAACCAACTCTCTTATTGTCATATTTTAGCAAGGTTAATTGGCCTAGATTGTGTCAGTTGATTGGTTTATTTATGAGGAGTAACATCAGGGGAAGGCAATTAGTGAAGACAACAGTATGTAGCCTTTAGGCCTCCTGACTCAAGCTATTAAAGAAACCTCACATGAATTTCACATGAGATCTCATAGGAAGTTAATGTGAAACAGGTAAAAGTAACCGGTGAAAACATGATCTCGTGAAATAGATGTGACAACATGAGGATGCAACATTTCAACATGTGATACCATGACACTACACATGACAACATGTGATACCATGACACTACACATGACAACATGTGCTACCATGACACTACACATGACAACATGTGATACCATGACACTACACATGACAACATGTGATGCCATGACACTACACATGACAACATGTGATACCATGACACTACACATGACAACATGTGATACCATGACACTACACATGACAACATGTGATACCATGACACTACACATGACAACATGTGATACCATGACAACATGTGAATGTTTTCCACATGTGAGAGTTGGATTTTTTACATGAAAGGTTTTCATGGTATGGGGTTTTAAGGTAAGTGGTACACTGTTCAGTTAAAATTGTGTACACATCCTTAATCAATATGATTACATTTGACATGATTACTTAGCGCTGACTTCTCAATATGATGCCACCTGAGATTTGAAGTCACAACCTCTACATTTAGGGTACGCCAAGCTTTCTGCTGCCCACAAAGTGTGTGGCATTCGGTGAAGTCCCCTACACAATCATTACCTACAATACATCTCCACGCCTAGCAAAAGAGTGCAATCTGCACTGCTATTTTAGGTATCAGTTATTCTGACTATTCTCTCATCATTGATTTAATTTACTTATTTAAGCAGTTTGAGGGTTTTCTGTATAGTTGTCTAAATAATGTTTTGGGAGGATATATTATTCTGTTTTAATGATACTCCTGAATCACTATGATAAATATAATAGTTTTTCTTCAGTGTATTTTTAACAAAGCTGAGATTTACTTTGAAGTCCAAAGTGTTGTGAATACAGGTGAAATCTGTTATTGACACAGACATGGTGGCATATCATGAATATCAAAATGCCTTCAACCAAGAAGTTGTGGGTTCAAATCCCAGGTGAGGACATGTTGAATAATAATTATGGTATAAATAAATATACACAATGTAGTCATGTATGTCAAATATGTACTGTAAGTTAAAAACCCTGCGTAAAGCTCCGGGGACATCCTAACAACTCATTTTTGTTTGCAGGGCATCACCTGTGAAATATCATGTGAAAAATAGCCACGTGAAACTTGTTTCAAAACCAACATTTCACATGTAAAATAAAATGTTACATATGCAAAATGTGTTTTTTCGAAAGGGAAGACTAGGGCCCTGTAAAATTCGTAAAATGTTCTGCCTGATTCCGTTTCTCTCATATTGCATTTTCTCCGTTTAGTTTTTCCAGGTTTTTGTTGTAATTTTTTCCCCAGGTTTTCACCAAAAACATTACACTTTATTATAAAGAAATTACATAATTGGATGTTCTAAGTCCACAACAATTCTTAAACCACATCAGGAGATCACTTTTGAGGTCTGGATCAAATCTAACAAATGTAGATTTTTGGGGGTGTAGTTACCCTTTAATTCAACTGAGCACAAGCCAGGGACCGTTGTTTGGTTAGCGATGTTTCTGTAGCGCTCATGTGATTGCAGAGTTTGCAAAACAAATTGTCACTGGATTAATTCAAGTAATCATGATATCATTTTGCCAGGTAGGGATAGGCTACTTTGTAATTACTGTAACATTTAATTGAGAAAGTTTTGGGGAACTTTCAATCTACCAGAAGACAGTTGTCATTACATTAGCATCATCGCTAACGGCTAGACAGTTGTCATTACATTAGCATCATCGCTAACGGCTAGACAGTTGTCATTACATTAGCATCATCGCTAAACGCGCACACACAGACAGGGCCATTCCTGTGTTGTTGCATCTTTGTCACGGCTGTCGTAAGAACGGGACCAAGGTGCAGCGGATGTTGAGTTCCACATATTTAATTCAAAGAGAAACTTAAACAAAACAAAATATATCAATAAATGAACAACTAAACGTGACTACGTGGTGCACATGCACAAACACAAAACAATATCCCACAAACACAGGTGGGAGAAATACTTAAATATGATCCCCAATTAGAGACAACGATTACCAGCTGCCTCTAATTGGGAATCATACACCAACGTAGAAAATATAAACTAGAACACAACATAGAAATTATAAACTAGAATACCCCCTAGTCACGCCCTGACCTACTACACCATAGAGAAACAAGGGCTCTCTAATGTCAGGGTGTGACAATCTTCAGAAAGTTGAAAGAAAATACAAATCACTGATGCATTTTCTTCATGTCGTATGATAACCTTGGGCAATTTAATGCATTTTCTAATACATTTTGTAAATTTCCTTCTCAGTTCAACCCATTTTTTAATATTGTTGAATTACGTTTTAATGTCTTGTGTCACAAATCTCATTCAAGTCATGGAGCCAATATTAGCTTGTTTTGTGCATCATTTCCAAATCATCAAAAGTATCTACAATTGATTATAGATGATTTGAACATGATGCGCAATTTTTTTAAATATTTCCAATATTTCCATTCCATGACTTGAATGGGATTTGTGCCACAAATGCTAAATGGGATTTGTATCACAAATGCATTTGGAAACAGTGCCAGGGAAACTTAACCAAAGCAGCGATTGCAACATACATTGGTTATGTAAAACATAATTGAGAGGTGAAGAGGAGCAGAGAGATGCCAATCAAGAAGCCAATGTTTAGTGTTGCATTAGACATTTTTATTTTATATTTTTTTTATTTTTTTTCCAAGATGGCTTAGCAGTTCAGACGTCATTTGTGTTTCGTATTGTCGTGTCCTGTATATATATATATTTACACCTTTCTTCGCATATCTTTTATATATTTTATTATCCAAGAACTCAACTACAAAAGCTTTCCTGCAAAAGCTTTCCTGCAACCCGCTTCACCAATTACAAAAAAGTATTATTTACCTCAAATCTGAAAATCCACCGTGGAAGCTAGCCAGGGGCTAATTCAGAAGCTAGCCAGAAAGCTAACCAGAAGCTATCCGATAGCTAGCCAGAAGCTAATCTGTAGCTGCCCAGAAATTAGCCGGTCTGCTGGCTAGCGTTGGTGTCTCAGCTGCCCACGTTTTGTGGTCATCAGCTATTCCTTTAGCTCGATAATCTACCGGCACTTTTGTGCAACGCGACTCGGACCGGAGCATTCCGGGACTTTTTTTCTCTCAGTTTCCCCGGATTTCAGCCGCAGGCTCTGGACATTTGCAGCTAGCTAGCTGCAAACCGTGTGACTATTGGCTTACGTCGATCCCGGAGCAAACTCAAATCATTCCGGAGCTAGCCAGCTGAGGAGTTCCATCAGCCATTCCTGGGCTACAGTCACCTATCCGGACCTGTTTTTTTTTTTGTGTTTGTTTTGTTGTTGCTGCAGATACGGAGCCCCACCGGGCCTTCACGACTGACTGCCGACGTTATCTGCCCGAGGGAGTTATCCAACTGGCACCTCCGTCCCGACGTTACCTGAACGCTCATCTGGGGCCCGCTAACCGTTAGCTGTCTTATCGGCTGCTATCTGAATAAGTATATCGGACAATTATTATTATTATTATTATTTTTTATTTTTTTATTGGGTCACTATATCTATTTTGCCAATTTGGATTGATCCCCTCTACCACACGGAACCCCACTAACCTACCGACGGAAACGCACGAGGTATCTACAAATAGACTTCCATACTATGCTATCTTGCTACCGATAGCCATCTACCCGGCCAGCTGTCTGGATCGCCGTGACCCCAACCAACCTCTACTCACTGGACCCTTATTGATCACTCGATTAAGCATGCCTCTCCTTAATGTAAATATGCCTTGTCCATTGCTGTTCTGGTTAGTGTTTATTGGCTTATTTCACTGTAGAGCCTCTAGCCCTGCTCACTATACCATATCCAACCTCACAGTTCCACCACCCACATATGCGATGACATCACCTGGTTTCAATGATGTTTCTAGAGACAATATCTCTCTCATCATCACTCAATACCTAGGTTTACCTCCACTGTATTCACATCCTACCATACCTTTGTCTGTACATTATTCCTTTAAGCTATTTTATCGCCCCCAGAAACGTCCTTTTACTCTCTGCTCTAGAAGTTCTAGACGACCAATTCTCATAGCTTTTAGCCGTACCCTTATCCTACTCCTCCTCTGTTCCTCTGGTGATGTAGAGGTGAATCCAGGCCCTGCAGTACCTAGCTCCACTCCTATTCCCCAGGCGCTCTCTTTTGATGACTTCTGTAACCGTAATAGCCTTGGCTTCATGCATGTTAACATTAGAAGCCTCCTCCCTAAGTTTGTTTTGTTCACTGCTTTAGCACACTCTGCCAACCCGGATGTTTTAGCCGTGTCTGAATCCTGGCTTAGAAAGACCACCAAAAATTCTGACATTTTCATCCCCAACTACAAGATTTTCAGACAAGATAGAACGGCCAAAGGGGGCGGTGTTGCAATCTATTGCAAAGATTGCCTGCAGAGTTCTGTTTTACTATCCAGGTCTGTTCCCAAACAATTTGAACTTCTACTTTTAAAAATCCACCTCTCTAAAAACAAGTCTCTCACCGTTGCCGCCTGCTATAGACCACCCTCTGCCCCCAGCTGTGCTCTGGACACTATATGTGAACTGATTGCCCCCCATCTATCTTCAGAGCTCGTGCTGCTAGGCGACCTAAATTTTAACATGCTTAACACCCCAGCCACCCTACAATCTAAGCTTGATGCCCTCAATCTCACACAAATTATCAATGAACCTACCAGGTACCACCCCAATTCCGTAAACACGGGTACCCTCATAGATATCATCCTAACAAACTTGCCCTCCAAATACACCTCTGCTGTTTTCAACCAAGATCTCAGCGATCACTGCCTCATTGCCTGCATCCGTAATGGGTCAGCGGTCAAACGACCTCCACTCATCACTGTCAAACGCTCCCTGAAACACTTCAGCGAGCAGGCCTTTCTAATCGACCTGGCCGAGGTATCCTGGAAGGATATTGATCTCATCCCGTCAGTAGAGGATGCCTGGACATTTTTTTAAAAATGCCTTCCTCACCATCTTGAATAAGCATGCCCCATTCAAGAAATTTAGAACCAGGAACAGATATAGCCCTTGGTTCTCTCCTGACCTGACTGCCCTTAACCAACAGAAAAACATCCTATGGCGTTCTGCATTAGCATCGAACAGCCCCCGTGATATGCAACTTTTCAGGGAAGCTAGAAACCAGTATACACAGGCAGTTAGAAAAGCCAAGGCTAGCTTTTTCAAGCAGAAATTTGCTTCCTGCAACACAAATTCAAAAAAGTTCTGGGACACTGTAAAGTCCATGGAGAATAAGAACACCTCCTCCCAGCTTCCAACTGCTCTGAAGATAGGAAACACTGTCACCACCGACAAATCCACTATAATTGAGAATTTCAATAAGCATTTTTCTACGGCTGGCCATGCTTTCCACCTGGCTACCCCTACCCCGGACAACAGCACTGCCCTCCCCTCTGCTACTCGCCCAAGCCTTCCCCATTTCTCTTTCTCCCAAATACAGTCAGCTGATGTTCTAAAAGAGCTGCAAAATCTGGACCCTTACAAATCTGCCGGGCTAGATAATCTGGACCCTTTCTTTCTAAAACTATCTGCTGAAATTGTTGCCACCCCTATTACTAGCCTTTTCAACCTCTCTTTCGTGTCGTCTGAGATTCCCAAAGATTGGAAAGCAGCTGCGGTTATCCCCCTCTTCAAAGGGGGGGACACTCTTAACCCTAACAGCTACAGACCTATATCTATCCTACCCTGCCTTTCTAAGGTCTTCGAAAGCCAAGTCAACAAACAGATTACCGACCATTTCGAATCCCACCATACCTTCTCCGCTATGCAATCTGGTTTCAGAGCTGGTCATGGGTGCACCTCAGCCACGCTCAAGGTCATAAACGATATCTTAACCGCCATCGATAGGAAACAATACTGTGCAGCCGTATTCATTGACCTGGCCAAGGCTTTTGACTCTGTCAATCACCACATCCTCATCGGCAGACTCGACAGCCTTGGTTTCTCTAATGATTGCCTCGCCTGGTTCACCAACTACTTCTCTGATCGAGTTCAGTGTGTCAAATCGGAGGGTCTGTTGTCCGGGCCTCTGGCAGTCTCCATGGGGGTGCCCACAGGGTTCAATTCTTGGACCGACTCTCTTCTCTGTATACATCAATGATGTCGCTCTTGCTGCTGGTGATTCTCTGATCCACCTCTACGCAGACGACACTATTCTGTATACTTCTGGCCCTTCTTTTGACACCGTGTTAACAACCCTCCAGGCGAGCTTCAATGCCATACAACTCTCCTTCCGTGGCCTTCAATTGCTCTTAAATACAAGTAAAACTAAATGCATGCTCTTCAACCGATCGCTGCCTGCACCTGCCCGCCTGTCCAACATCACTACTCTGGACGGCTCTGACTTAGAATATGTGGACAACTACAAATACCTAGGTGTCTGGTTAGACTGTAAACTCTCCTTCCAGACTCACATCAAACATCTCCAATCCAAAGTTAAATCTAGAATTGGCTTCCTATTCCGCAACAAAGCATCCTTCACTCATGCTGCCAAACATACCCTTGTAAAACTGACCATCCTACCAATCCTCGACTTCGGTGATGTCATTTACAAAATAGCCTCCAAAACCCTACTCAATAAATTGGATGCAGTCTATCACAGTGCCATCCGTTTTGTCACCAAAGCCCCATATACTACCCACCACTGCGACCTGTACACTCTCGTTGGCTGGCCCTCGCTTCATACTCGTCGCCAAACCCACTGGTTCCAGGTCATCTACAAGACCCTGCTAGGTAAAGTCCCCCCTTATCTCAGCTCGCTGGTCACCATAGCAACACCTACCTGTAGCACGCGCTCCAGCAGGTTTATCTCTCTGGTCACCCCCAAAACCAATTCTTCCTTTGGCCGCCTCTCCTTCCAGTTCTCTGCTGCCAATGACTGGAACGAACTACAAAAATCTCTGAAACTGGAAACACTTATCTCCCTCACTAGCTTTAAGCACCAGCTGTCAGAGCAGCTCATAGATTACTGCACCTGTACATAGCCCATCTATAATTTAGCCCAAACAACTACCTCTTTACCTACTGTATTTATTTATTTATTTTGCTCCTTTGCACCCCATTATTTCTGTCTCTACTTTGCGCTTTCTTCCACTGCAAACCAACCATTCCAGTGTTTTTAGTTTTTATTTTACTTGCTGTGTTGTATTTACTTCGCCACCATGGCCTTTTTATATTTTTATTTATTTATACATATATTTGTTTGCCTTCACCTCCCTTATCTCACCTCACTTGCTCACATTGTATATAGACTTATTTTTTTTTTCACTGTATCATTGACTATATGTTTGTTTTACTCCATGTGTAACTATGTGTTGTTGTATGTGTCGAACTGCTTTGCTTTATCTTGGCCAGGTCGCAATTGTAAATGAGAACGTGTTCTCAATTTGCCTACCTGGTTAAATAAAGGTTAAATAAAATAAATAAAATAAATAAAAAATAAATAAAATCATTGAGAAGTGCTTGAGTGAGTCCACTTTGGTTACGGAGATACATTTTTCTGACCTCTGATCCCAATCACTCGCACGCATGCAAATGCACACAGGCACACACATGCGCACACACATTAACCTTGATTAACGTGTTGCTAAAGGTCTCTCTCTGTCACTAGCTAAAGATCTGGAGAACTGCACACTGAAGCGATGCAATATGGTTGCCGAGGGCCGAGGTCTAACCATGTATCAGATAAGATGAGAGACACTTGGGACAGAGCGTGATTAGACGTGGGTAGGGTTTCAGCTCAGCAATGTTATATAGCAAGAACTAACTGTCTGTCTAACTAACTAACTAATTGTCTCCTGAGATGGGATAAATAAATAACCAGGATATATCATATAAGAGTGTAGAGAGAGAGAGAGAGAGATGTCTGCAAACACCCAAACACAGATGGATAAACAGTCAGATAACAGATAAGACATGAAGCTGAAGAAATGACCTTGTTTTCATCTTCGTACGACTGCTAGATACCATAGATTCCCCCCTTCAACCCACAGATCAGAATTCCACAGCTAATTAGGATGACAC
>NC_092088.1:73135130-73215130 GCF_045679555.1 Salvelinus alpinus
CCAGTTTAAATAGCCATGTGTAGTTCTATTCTGAAACAGCGTTACAGTTAGGCTCATAAACACTCATTAAATACTCTGTCCTGTGTTGTTAGTGACTCACGCAGCCTCCTCTTCTCATTGGAGAATATATCATTAAAACTTAACACATCATTTAGTTTTACGTGTTGTCAGTTATACACATCCTTCTGAGTCCCTATTTCCTATATAGTGCACTACTTTTGACCAGGACCCATAGGAGATGGTTGCATCCAAAATGGAACCCTATTCCCTATATAGTGTAGTGCACTGCTAGGGTCCTATCCTCTCTCTACACTGGAGGGAGAGATTAGTGTGGATTAAAGTTATGTCAGTTCATTTGACTGTTACTGAAAGGGAAAGTAGGTAGAGCTGCGTTGGAAGTGTGGTTCATGCAGCGGGCAGTGAGGACTCATCAAACTGTTACAAATTATATCTTCCACAACAGCAATCATATTCACATTATCCAACCACTGCATACACACTAACAGGGTTGGGTAGGTTACTTCCTAAATGTAATCTGTTATGGTTACTAGTGTCCATAGTTGTAATCAGTAATGTAACTTTTTGGATTACTTTCCATTAGAAGAAGACAAAAATGTATATTACCAATTGAACAACATCTATTGCAGGATAAATCAATGTTAAAGTTTACATAGCTGGCCATAAATGGATGTTGCATTTTACTTTATGGGTTATGTAGGCTTCTAACCCATTGCTTTCTACTTCAATACAGATAATACAATTATTATATATTTAAATTAAAAACCAAAGCCTGTCAGATTTCCAGTCTTTCCAAATAATGTAATACCCCATGGTCTATAAAAATATTACTTAAAAATATGGAAATATAGATGAATCTAATTGATTTACCTGAGCTTAACCCAAGACTAAGGACTTATTAGTCTACTCTGGTATTTATTATGTTGTCATGGAGGACTGATTGGGCTTATTGCTTCCAGTTGAAGAATAAATGCTGCTCTCATGAAATGGAATGCTTCGAGCCTATGCTTACTGAAAACTGCTATTTACATGGGCTCCACCGCTCCACTAGGCCTCTCCCTTTCACCTCCCCTTCCCATACCCCATTCCACTGGACTCCCCTCCATTCACCCTCCCCTCCCCTTCCCATACCCCATTCCACTGGACTCCCCTCCATTCACCCTCCCCTCCCCTTCCCATACCCCATTCCACTGGACTCCCCTCCATTCACCCTCCCCTCCCCTTCCCATACCCCATTCCACTGGACTCCCCTCCATTCACCCTCCCCTCCCCTTCCCATACCCCATTCCACTGGACTCCCCTCCATTCACCCTCCCCTCCCTGTCTCCCTCTAGCCACGGTTGCCAATATTCAAACCTGTGAGAGAGTGTAATTCCAGTTGATCTAATCTGTTGTGGTATGCTATTACATGTTACATATGACAATGCCCAGTGATGGTGTCTTGTAAAAGACTCACGTATGGCCTTGTATCATTTGAGCAGATGACTAAATCAGTAGTTCTCAATTTTCTCCTCAGGGAGCCCCAGCTGTTGCATGACTAGCACACCTGATTCAAATGGTCAATTAACACAACAATAACAATTAAGGAATTTGGTTTTGTATGGGTTCTATAGAATCTTATAATCAGTAGTGACTTGAGGAACCCTGGAGATCCTGAAGGAAACCATTGCCAGTCAATGGTTCATAATTGCACCTTTGGTTAGTTGAGGGGTTCTTGGAGGAACCCTTAAGTGTTCAATCTAGCGATGGGTTCCTGGAGGAATACTAAAGTGGAGGCGTGGCTTAGTAGGGGTGTGGCTTTAAGATAGATTTACTTTGGTCACCAGTTAAGAGTAAATGTCATTCCTGTTCATCTGTTCTGTTGTATTGTCATCACATGTGCATCCAAGATGGCGTAGCAGTCAGACATCTTTGTCTTCGTCTTGTCCTGTCCCGTGTATATATCTTTTTATATCTTTTTTCTTCGCATATATTTTTTTATATTTTTCTTCACCTCAACTTCAACAAACTCTCCTGCAATCTGCCCCATACCCAATGTGGTATGGATCCGCTATTTTTTTTACTGTAAACCGGAACCACCAACATAAGCTAAGTAGCTACTAGCTAGTAGTCAGCAAGCCACTGCTAGCGGCCATCAGCTAACCTTTAGCCCGGACAACTCTTGCCAGTCTGCACAGCGCGATTCAAACCAGAGCATATCGGACTTATTTTTCTACATATCTCCGGATTCCTACCGCAAGCTCTGAACCTTTTCACCTGGATCATCGCTGCTATCCGAGTGGCCACTAACGTCACTGTCCTGAAGCAAGCACCAATTAGCCTGGAGCTAGCATATGCTAGGCCCATCTCCCGGCTAGCTGAAGAGGTCCATCAGCCACTCCTTGGGCTACAATACCTATTTTGCCAATTGGCCTGGACCCCTTTTACTGCTGATACGGAGCCCCGCCGATCCATTACAACTGGACAACCGATGTAATCTGCCCGAGGGGTTTTTTCAACAGGCTTGTCCGTCGTGACGTCCCCTGAATGCCCATCTGCTAGCCTGCTAGCCGCAGCCTGCTAGCTGTCTAGAGCATATCGCACTGTTAGCTGAACAGGCCCATCTGCCAATTTCTTGGGCCATTATACCTATTTTGCCACTTGGCCTGGACCCTTTTACTACACGTGATCCATTACGATTGGTCTGCCGACGTAACTGCACGAGGGGGCTACAACAGACTTCTTCCGTCGCGACGTCCCTCTAAGGCCCCTCTGCTAGCTTGCTTTCCCCGGCCCGCTAGCTGTCTGAATCGCCATGTCTCCAGCCCGCCTAGCTACTCACTGGACCCCTATGATCACTCGGCTACGCATGCCTCTCCCTAATGTCAATATGCCTTGTCCATTGCTGTTTTGGTTAACGATTGTCTTATTTCACTGTAGAGCTTCTAGCCCTGCTCAATATGCCTTAGCTAACCCTTTAGTTCCACCTCCCACACACGCGGTGACCTCACCTGGTTTAAATTATGTTTCTAGAGACAATATCTCTCTCATCATCACTCAATGCCTAGGTTTACCTCCACTGTAGTTACATCCTAACATACCTTTTTGTCTGTACATTATGCCTTGAATCTATTCTAAAGTGCCCAGACACCTGTTCCTTTTACTCTCTGTTCCAAAGTACTAGACAACCAGTTCTTATAGCCTTTAGCCGAACCCTTATCCTACTCCTCATCTGTTCTTCTGATGATGTAGAGGTTAATCCAGGCCCTGCAGTGCCTAGCTCCACTCCCATTCCCCAGGCGCTCTCATTTGTTGACTTCTGTAACCATAAAAGCCTTGGTTTCATGCATGTTAACATTAGAAGCCTCCTCCCTAAGTTTGTTTTATTCATTGCTTGAGCACACTCTGCCAACCCGGATGTCCTAGCCGTGTCTGAATCCTGGCTTAGGAAGACCACCAAAACCCCTGAAATTTCCATCTCTAACTATAACATTTTCCGACAAGATAGAACTGCCAAAGGAGGAGGAGATGCAATCTACTGCAGAGATAGCCTGCAGACTTCTGTCTTCCTATCCAGGTCTGTGTCCAAACAATTTGAGCTTCTACTTATAAAAGTCCATCCTTCAGGAAACAAGTCTGTCACCGTTGCCGCTTGCTATAGACCACCTTCTGCCCCCAGCTGTGCCCTGGACACCATATGTGAATTGATTGCCCCCCATCTATCTTCAGAGCTCGTGCTGTTAGGTGACCTAAACTGGGACATGCTTAACACCCCAGCCATCCTTCAATCTAAGCTTGATGCCCTCAATCTCACACAAATGATCAATGAACCTACCAGGTACAACCCAAATCCGTAAACACGGGTACCCTCATAGATATCATCCTAACCAACCTGCCCTCCAAATACACCTCTGCTGTCTTCAACCAGGATCTCAGCGATCACTGCCTCATTGCCTGCGTCCGTAATGGGTCTGCGGTCAAACGACCACCCCTCATCACTGTCAAACTCTCACTAAAACACTTCAGCGAGCAGGCCTTTCTAATCGACCTGGCCCGGGTATCCTGGAAGGACATTGACCTCATTCTGTCAGTGGAGGATGCCTGGTTATTCTTTAAAAGTGCTTTACTCACCATCTTAAATAAGCATGCCCCGTTCAAAAAATGTAGAAGCAGGAACAGATATTGCTATTGGTTCACTCCAGACCTGACTGCCCTTGACCAGCACAAATACATCCTGTGGTAGACTGCATTAGCATCGAATAACCCCGCGATATGCAACTTTTCAGGGAAGTCAGGAACCAATGTACACAGGCAGTTAGGAAAGCAAAGGCTAGTTTTCAAACAGAAATTTGCATCCTGTAGCACAAACTTCAAAAAGTTCTGGGACACTGTAAAGTCCATGGAGAATAAGACACCTCCTCCCAGCTGCCCACCGCACTGAGGCTAGGAAACACTGTCACCACCGATAAATCCACGATAATTGAAAATTTCAATAAGCATTTCTCTACGGCTGGCCATGCTTTCCACTTGGCTACCCCTACCCCGGTCAACAGACCTGCACCGCCCACAGCAACTTGCCCAAGCCTCCACCATTTCTCCTTCATCCAAATCCAGATAGCTGATGTTCTGAAAGAGCGGCAAAATCTGGACCCGTACAAATCAGCCAGGCTAGACAATCTGGACCCTCTCTTTCTAAAATGATCCGCCAAAATTGTTGCAACCCCTAACCCCTTAACAAACAGATCACCGACCATTTCAAATCCCACTGTACCTTCTCCGCTGTGCAATCTAGTTTCCGAGCTGGTCATGGGTGCACCTCAGCCACACTCAAGGTCCTAAATGATATCATAACCGCCATCAATAAAAGACAATACTGTCCAGCCGTATTCATCGACCTGGACAAGGCTTTCGACTCTGTCAATCACTGCATTCTTATCGGCAGACTCAACAGCCTTGGCTTCTCAAATGACTGCCTCGCCTGGTTCACCAACTACTTCTCTGACAGAGTTCTGTGTGTCAAATCAGACGGCCTGTTGTCCGGACCTCTGGCAGTCTCTATGGGGGTGCCACAGGGTTCAATTCTCGGGCCGACTCTCTTCTCTGTATACATCAATGATGTCGCTCTTGCTGCTGGTGATTCTCTGTTCCATCTCTACGCAGACGACACCATTCTGTATACATCTGGTACTTCTTTGGACACTGTGTTAACAAACCTCCAAACGAGCTTCAATGCCATACAACTCTCCTTCCGTGGCCTCCAACTGCTCTTAAATGCAAGTAAAACTAAATGCATGCTCTTCAACCGATCGCTGCACGCACCTACCCGCACGACCAGCATCACTACTCTGGACGGTTCTGACTTAGAATATGTGGACAACTACAAATACCTAGGTGTCTGGTTAGACTGTCAACTCAGACTCACATTAAGCATCTCCCATCCAAAATTAAATCTAGAATTGGCTTCCTATTTCACAACAAAGCATCCTTCACTCATGCTGCCAAACACCCTCGTAAAACTGACTATCCTACAGATCCTTGACTTCGGCGATGTCATTTACAAAATAGCCTCCAACACTCTCCTCAGCAAATTGGATGCAGTCTATCACAGTGCCATCCGTTTTGTCACCAAAGCCCCATATACTACCCACCACTGCGACCTGTATGCTCTCATTGGCTGGCCCTCGCTACATATTCGTTGCCAAACCCACTGGCTCCAGGTCATCTATTAGTCTTTGCTAGGTAAAGCCCCGCCTTATCTCAGCTCACTGGTCACCATAGCAGCACCCACCCGTAGCACGCGCTCCAGCAGGTATATTTCACTGGTCACCCCCTCCTTTGGCAGCCTTTCCTTCCAGTTCTCTGCTGCCAATGACTGAATCGAACTGCAAAAATCACTAAAGCTGGAGACTCTTATCTCCCTCACTAACTTTAAGCACCAGCTGTCAGAGCAGCTCACAGATCACTGCACCTGTACATAGCCCATCTGTAAATAGCCCATCCAACTACCTCATCCCCATACTGTTATTTATTTATTTTGCTCCTTTGCACCCCAGTATCTCTACTTGCACATTCATCTTCTGCACATCTATCACTCCAGTGTTTAATTGCTATATTGTAATTATTTCGGCACTATGGCCTATTTAGTGCCTTACCACATTTATCCTACCTCAATTGCACACACTATATATAGACTTTTTCTATTGTATTATTTACTGTATGTTTGTTTATCCCATGTGTAACTCTGTGTTGTTTGTTTCGCACTGCTTTGCTTTATCTTGGCCAGGCTGCAGTTGTAAATGAGAACTTGTTCTCAACTAGCCTACCTGGTTAAATAAAGGTGAAATTAAAAACAAATAAATAAAATAAAATAAAAAACATGTTAAGGTTGAAATCTGACAGTTTTGTAGCTTCAATGAGGCTAACATAGGTGTATGAGTTCCTGGAGAGCCTATGCAAATCCCAAAGTTGGAATAGTTACTAGTTTATTACTGTATGTGATCAGCAATGTTTAGATTGTATTAGAGTATGTAGCATGCATAACTAGTCAAGGAATATTTTAATATGCAGTGAACAAACTTAACATGATAAACAGGAATAACATTTACGCTAACGGGTGACCAAAAATAACTATCTGAAAGCCACATTTCCAATCTGATAGGCTGCCACCTCTACAATATATTATTAAAAAGTATAAAAATGGAGCCCCTCCCATCACAAAAAAGGTTCTGGTTTGAACCTTTACACAGGGGTTCCTCAAGGAACATTTTTGAACTAGAAACTAGAGGCCCCTCAAATTCAAATACGGACCCCAAAGCTAGTTCCACTGCTTTTCATTAACTCTTCCACTCTAATCCGATTTAGACCTGGGAACAGAAAAACAGCTGTACTTCAGACCTCCAGGGTTTGAATACCCCTGCTGTAAGCTAACACACTGCTAGACTATCACTATACTGCACTGTCTGACTCAAATCTGACTAATGCTCCAATACCAATCATAGAACAATGATCATAGAACACAAAGCTATTCTGCATACTGTAGATGAATTTACTTATACATAAAAATAGACCATATGCATAGAACAAGCAACCGCTCCGTAACGTGTTGGATCAGAAACATCCCATTGGTCTAATGTGGCAATATAATAACAACTATTATTTAAATTATTTCTCTAGTTGTTTCTCTCCTGGCCGTGAAAATTATGAAAGGTGCTTTTAGAGGCTACACTGCTTCCACACCTTTCCACACACACACACACACTCACACACTCACACACTCACACACACACACACACACACACACACACACACACACACACACACACACACACACATATAACCTTCCACACCTTTCCCCGACAACATTAGTAGCTCTCCTCATTGTTCTGAGTGCTGGGCGTGATGCATTGGTTGTGTCCCAAATGGCTCCCTATTCCCTATAGAGTGCACTACTTTTGACCAGGGCCCATAGTGCACTATGCAGGGAATACGGTACCATTTGGGATGCAGCCAGTGTGTGTGGGCGCAGGGACAAAGAAACCTCTCCAGCAAAAGAAAGAATTTCACAGAGCGGAGCGCTTTGCTTTTGTTGTTCTATGCTCACACACTAAACATAGCACAAGAGATGTGAAGAGGTGGTTGTGAGTGTGTGTCTGTGTGTGTGTCTGTGTGTGTGTGTGTGTGTGTGTGTGTGTGCGTGCGTGCGTGCGTGCGTGCGTGCGTGCGTGTGACGATCCGCTTGCATGCTTTGCAACAGAAACCCTCTTCTAGGTCATTCTGTGTTGACAGAGGTGTTTGTGTTTCTTTTAATCTCAGTTTATACAGTTCCACAGCTGTCTGCTGTGAACTCTAAATAAAGTCACCACAGAAATATACCCTACAACTTCGGACTGTCTTAGTTTGCAGTAAATGCACATATTGGCCTTAGAATCTTCCATAGTATCTATAGGAAGAGGTCTATCTACATGAAATAAAGTCAAGAATCATCCTAGTGCTATGTAGTGTGTAGCTACAGGCACCAGCTAACAGATCAGGCTCCCATGCAATGTTCCCTCTAAACCGTGTGCGGGCGCGCAGCTCCCCCGGGACTGCCGCACAGAAGAAATATCAGCCTGCTCAGAGAAGCACAAGATTGAACTTCACTTCTAGTTTTCCCCTTTAGTTAACACTATCAACGTTTCTCTCTGCTGTGGGAATTGTGATCGAATCAACGCAATATTCGGCACTTTCAATGCAACATACCGAAACAAAATGAACCATGCAAGAGATTTTCTTGTAGGCACAGAGCATAGGAGTAGGATTCTATTGCATTGACAGGCAGGACTGAAGCCCAACTCTATTCCTATATGCAAATAGACCATTGCCATATATGGATCTGTGCCAGTAGATGTGCTGGTTTTGAGATCAAAGTGAGATCTGCCACATGTGCACATTTGTTCATATCCTTTGCTAGTTAGTGAGTTATTAGCCTTGTTATAGATCATTTGAAGTCGGCAATGGGGGAGTAGTTGCTTCCTACAAGAACACAAAACATGCACATTTCTAGACATCTTTGAAAAGCAAGTAAGGTAAATAGCTATTTTTTCTGTAAAAGGGCAGTGTTGCCAATATGCAGAGGGTATCATCATATGGTATGGAAATAATGATGCATTTTATTTTGGAAAGTGGTTTCCTGCATCAAAAAACAACATGTCCAGTCACCTCCTTGTCTGAAGGACAAGTGGAGAAACAGGTTCATGTCAAGCCCTGCATGTTTTTTTCAGAAGTCTCATGGAATGTAGGTCTACATTGAACACCACACACTGGCTGCTACTGTAGGCTGAATGATAGAACAGCTATTTCCATGTTAAAACGTTATGGGATGCATTTTCTCCATTGTTTTTGATGGTAGCCACTCTGATAGGCCTCCATTATGTTAAAATAGCCACAGTAGCCTACTTGACCACGGTTAAAACTAACTTAAAGCAGTACAGCCTCAGTGTTCACAGTAAACGCGCACCAGAAGTTGCACAGAATTTTCACAATGTTCAAGTGTGCGCTCAGCAGACCTGAAATTTGCTCCGTGCCGAAGAAAATTAAAGGGAACATTGGTCCTATGACAATATTATATTGCTAATTGTCGGCCGTCCGCAGTCATTCCCCATGGGGCTTCATCTGTGTTGATCTACCGCGGTACAGCCAGACCCAGCCTCACCCTACCCCAGCCTCAGCCCTGGGCACCTCAACCCCTAGACAGACCAGCCAATGTAGAGAGGAGGTACTTCATAATTAATACCACACTATTAAATATGTATTATGGTCTGGATGTGGCCAAGTATGGATTTTTGTTTCGATTTTTCACTCAGGATAATTGAAGCACTTTTCAGGCTTGTCATATTGAATAAGGCTTATAAATCTATACAGATGTAGTATCTTAATTTAAGCCAGTTTGCTACAGCAGGAAAATAATCCTGCAGCAACCGAAAATGTGAATTATTATGTGGATTATAAATTATGGGCATGTTTGTTGGGGTTGATACATTTTTCGTAAGGGAAAATTAAGCCTGAAATCTCAAAGTGGAAAATACAAACTTCAGAAGCCTTTTTAAACCTCAAATACACTACATTTCATGCATTGCAGGAAAGATGTCCAGCAACAGGGTGATCAAATTAAGCAACAGGGTGATCAAATTAAGATCAAGGCTGTTATGTGGACTTCTGCTTGACTCCATACAAGGTGGCGCGCTGTGACTATTTGTTTATTTGTACCTACTCCACACTTCGTGAGACTGTGTGATTGTGTGTGTTTGAGTGAGACGCTTTGAGAGAGTACAGGTTAGCTTTACTCTTTTCTTTTCTCAGCAGCTGTTCCATATTTGTTCCTTGCTCCCCTTTGCTCCCTTGCTCCTGAAGGGAAATAGTTAAAACGAGTCCCCATACATTTTGGGATTCTAATGTCTCCCTTGATATATGTCTGTCGCTGAGGGCTGTGTTGCTCTTGTTTTCTCCCTCGTGGAGGTAACTGATATTTTGTGTGCACAAGAAAAGAAGCTTGCGGTGTTCTAAAATAAAAGACCAAAAAAGATGAAAGACTGGAAGCTCCCAGAGATTCACATCATGAAGGGAAAAGAGAGAGGGAGGGAGGGAAGAATGAAAAGACATAAAGCATCCCACGCACTGTTTTCCCCGTCTACCTTCCAGCGCGAACATTTACAACATAGTCCCCACTGAGAGGAGACGGCTGCTGATCGCTCTCTGTTTCCCTGAGGGCCTCCCCCACTCTCCGTCTCTCTCCCTTTCTCTCCAAATCTTTCTCTCTTTATTTCTCTCCAAATTTCTCCCTATTCCTATATTTCTCTACCAAATCTGTCTATCTCTCTCTCTAAATGTCTTGATTTCACGCCAAATCTCCCAATCTCTCTATTTCGCGCCAAATCTCCCCATCTCTCTATTTTGCTCCAAATCTCTCTCTCTCTTTCTATCTATCTCTCTCTCTCTCTCTCTCTCGCTCTCTCTCTCTCTCACTCTCTCTCTCTCACTCTCTTTCTCTCTCTCAGCGCTTCGGTTCTCAGCCCTTATGGACAGCAGAAATGCTGTCACATTGATTAGCATCTTGAGCTTTTCTCCGTGATTAACCACGGTGGTGGAGTAAATTAAGCACCCCCTCAGACACGTGTGTGTGTGTGTGTGTGTGTGTGTGTGTGTGTGTGTGTGTGTGTGTGTGTGTGTGTGTGTGTGTGTGTGTGTGTGTGTGTGTGTGTGTGTGTGTGTGTGTGTGTGTGTGTGTGGATAGGCAAAAATGACAAAATACCATACTTGTATTGAAAAGTATTTCATTAAAATACATGTATTTTGTATTTAAAATACAAAAATACATTTTCAAGTAGCTGGCCCGAACAGCAGCAACATTTTCAGTAACGGTTACCGAAATGTTTTACTTGCTATGACTAAGAGTGTGTGCTAAATTACCAAAATGTCAATGTATTTGTGAAAATTAACCAAAATTAACTGCAAATCACCCTGGGTATTATTATTGGCCTTGTTTTGGGGCAGAGCTCACTAGAATACGACTCAGCATGCTTTGCAATTGTTCATTTTTACATATACATTTATATTTAGCGGGAGGGCAAACGATGATCTAAAACTGGAACAACCATTTCAGTAACAGGTGCAATAAGTCCAAGTAGCAGATTGGAATAGTTTAGAAAAATGTATGTTATTTATATTTGAGTAGCATTATATTAATGAATCGATCAATGTACATGTAAAAACATACATATTAAAACCAAACATTTCTACAAAGCCTCAGACCACTCGTAGAACAGCTAAGTGCTCCGAAAAATGTAATAGTTGAATATAAATAGCCTAAAAAGGTTGCAATGTTATAAACAAGCGAAGCAAGGATACATTGTTTGTATATGAAAACCGAGATAACCGAATGATAAATTAGCTAGATTATTAGGCTAAATATTAGATTACTAGGCTAAATATTAGATTATTAGGCTAAATATTAACACCACTTTCATGTGCAGTCGATAGACCCTAACTAGTAGACTGAAACACTAATATCAATGACAAGGATGATCCCAGATCTGTTCTTATATGGCAGGGGCAACCACACATAGAAGACTGAAACACTAATATCAATGACAAGGATGATCCCAGATCTGTTCTTATATGGCAGGGGCAACCACACATAGAAGACTGAAACACTAATATCAATGACAAGGTTCATCTGAGCCAGTTGAATATTCATATCTAATTAAGGGCTATAGGCTAGTACTTTCAAAAAACTCAAGCATTTCACTGTAGCCTAACCAATAACCTAAAGGTCAACATACAATGCATTCGGAAAGTATCCCTTGACTTTTTCCACGTTTTGATACATTATAGCCTTATTCTAAAATGGATGAAATCATTTCCCCCCCTCATCAATCTACACACAATACCCCATAATGACAAAGTGAAAACAGGTTTTTAGAAATGTTTGCTAACGTATTAACATAAAAAACAGAAATACCTTATTACATACGTATTCAGACTCTTTGCTATGAGACTCGAAATTGAGCTCAGGTGCATCCTGTTTCCATTGATCATCCTTGAGATGTTTCTACAACTAGATTGGATTACACCTGTAGTAAACTCAATTGATTGGACATGATTTGGGAAGGCACACACCTGTCTATATAAGGTCCTACAGTTGACAGTGCATGTCAGAGCAAAAACCAAGCCATGAGGTCGAAGGAATTGTTCATAGAGCTCCGAGACAGGACTGTGTCGAGGCACAGATCTGGGGAAGGGTACCAAGAAATGTCTGCAGCATTGAAGGTCCCCAAGAATACAGTGGCAACCAGCATTCTTAAATGGAAGAAGTTTGGAACAACCAAGACTTTTCCTAGAGCTGGCCGGAATCGGGGGGAAAGGGCCTTGGTCAGGGAGCTGACCAAGAACCTGAAGCATGGTGGTGGCATCATCATGGTGTGGGGATGTTTTTCAGCAGCAGGGACTGGGAGACTAGCCAATATCGAGAGAAAGATGAATGGAGAAAAGTACAGAGAGATCCTTGATGAAAACCTGCTCCAGAGCACTCAGGACCTCAGACTGGAGCAAATGTTCCCCTTCCAACAGGACAATGACTCTAAGCACACAGCCAAGATAACGCAGGAGTGGCTTCGGGACAAGTCTCTGATTGTCCTTGAGTGGCCCAGCCAGAGCCCGGACTTGAACCCGATCGAACTTCTCTGGAGAGACCTGAAAATAGCTGTGCAGCGACGCTCCCCTTCCAACCTGACAGAGCTTGAGAGGATCTGCAGAGAAGAATGTGAGAAACTCCCCAAATACAGGTGTGCCAAGCTTGTAGCGTCACACCCAAGAAGTCTACAGGCTGTAATCCCTGCCAAAGGTACTTCAACAAAGTACCGAGTAAAGGGTCTGAATACTTATGTAAATCTGATATTTCCATTGTTTTTGTGGGGGGGTTTTGCATAAAATTTGAAAAACCTGTTTTGCTTTGTCATTATGGGGCATTATGTGTAGATTGTTGAGGGGAAAAAATAAATGTAATCCATTTTAGAAATAGCTGTAACGTAACAAAATGTGGAAAAACTCAAGGGGTCTGAATACTTTCCGAATGTACTGTATTAGATCTATGGAAACATTGCTTAACTTGCTACTTCATGTTTAATTATTTAAATTGTTTAATTATTTAATTGTAGAGCATCTGTAGGCGTACCTGAAGCCCAGTTCCTGCCTGCCATTAGGCTACAATGATTTCTTCTGCAATTACGAAAACCATTGTCATCATATCGTATTTTTAGGTTACGTTGATATTTTCTATAGCCAACGAGGGACTTTGGTTTTTTTCATTCCTGCTCACAGTTTACACAAACTGAAGAAATGCAGAATTTACATAATCAAACATTGCCTACAGAATAGCATGAGAAAACACTTAGAATACATAACACATGACCAACATAATACAACATCTTAGAATACATAAAACATGGACAACATAATACAACATCTTAGAATACATAACACATGGACAACATAATACAACATCTTAGAATACATAACACATGGACAACATAATACAACATCTTAGAATACATAACACATGGCCAACATAATACAACATCTTAAATACATAACACATGGCCAACATAATACAACATCTTAGAATACATAACACATGGCCAACATAATACAACATCTTAGAATACATAACACATGGACAACATAATACAACATCTTAAATACATAACACATGGCCAACATAATACAACATCTTAAATACATAACACATGACCAACATAATACAACATCTTAGAATACATAACACATGACCAACATAATACAACATCTTAAATACATAACACATGGCCAACATAATACAACATCTTGGAATACATAACACATGGCCAACATAATACAACATCTTGGAATACATAACACATGACCAACATAATACAACATCTCAGAATACATAACACATGGACAACATCTTAGAATACATAACACATGGCCAACATAATATATTATCTTAGAATACATAACACATGGACAACATAATATATTATCTTAGAATACATAACACATGGACAACATAATACAACATCTTAGAATACATAACACATGGACAACATAATACAACATCTTAGAATACATAACACATGGACAACATAATACAACATCTCAGAATAGATAACACATGGACAACATAATACAACATCTTAGAATACATAACACATGACCAACATAATACAACATCTCAGAATACATAACACATGGACAACATAATACAACATCTTAGAATACATAACACATGGCCAACATAATACAACATCTTAGAATACATAACACATGGCCAACATAATACAACATCTTAAATACATAACACATGGACAACATAATACAACATATTACAAACGCTCCCAAGTGGAGCAGAGGTCTAAGGCACTGCATCTCAGTGCTAGAGGTGTCACTACAGACCCTGGTTCGATTCCAGGCTGTATCACAACTGGCCATGATTGGGAGTCCTACAGGGCGGTGTAGAATTGGCCCAGCGTTGTCGGGGTTGGCCGTCATTGTAAATAAGAATTAGTTGTTAACTGAATAGTTAAATAAAGGATAAATAAATAAAAACATATTACATACACTACCAGTCAAACGTTTTAGAACGCCTACTCATTCAAGCGTTTTTCTTTATTTTTTACTATTTTCTACATTGTAAAATAATAGTGAAGACATCAAACTATGAAATAACACATATGGAATCATGTAGTAACCAAAAAAGTGTTAAACAAATCAAAATATATTTTATATTTGAGATACTTCAAATAGCCACCCTTTGCCTTGATGACAGCTTTGCACACTCTTGGCATTCTCTCAACCAGCTTCATGAGGTAGTCACCTGAAATGCATTTCAATTAACAGGTGTGCCTTCTAAAAAGTGAATGCGTGGAATTTCTTTCCTTCAAAATGCGTTTGAGCCAATCAGTTGTGTTGTGACAAGGTTGGGAGGTATGCAGAAGATAGCCCTGCTTGGTAAAAGACAAAGTCCATATTCTGGCAAGAACAGCTCAAATAAGCAAAGAGAAATGACAGACCATCATTACTTTAAGACATGAAGGTCAGTCAATATGGAACATTTCAAGAAATGTGAAAGTTTCCTCAAGTGCAGTCGCAAAACCCATCAAGGCCTATGATGAAACTGGCTCTCATGAGGACCGCCACAGGAATGGAAGACCCAGAGGATAAGTTCATGAGAGTTACCAGCCTGAGAAATTGCAGCCCAAATAAATGCTTCACAGAGTAACAGACACATCTCAACATCAGCTGGTCAGAGGAGACTGTGTGAATCAGGCCTGCATGGTCAAATTTCTGCAAATAAACTAGTACTAAAGGACACCAATAAGAAGAAGAGACTTGCTTGGGCCAAGAAACACGAGCAATGGACATTAGACTGGTGGAAATGTGTCCTTTGGTCTGGAGTCCAAATTAGAGATTTTGGTTCCAACCGCTGTGTCTTTGTGAGACGCAGTGTGGGTGAACGGATGCTCTCCACGTGTGTATTTCCCACCGTGAAGCATGGAGGAGGAGGTGTTATGGTGTGGGGGTGCTTTGCTGGTGACACTGTCTGTGATTTATTTAGAATTCAAGGCACACTTAACCAGCATGGCTACCACAGCATTCTGCAGCGATATACCATCCCATCTGGTTTGGGCTTAGTGGGACTATCATTTGTTTTTCAACAGGACACTGAGCCAACACACCTCCAGGCTGTGTAAGGGCTATTTGACCAAGAAGGAGAGTGATGGAGTGCTGCATCAGATGACCTGGCCTCCACAATCCCCCGACCCCAACCAAATTGAGATGGTTTGGGATGAGTCGGACCGCAGACTGAAGGAAAAGCAGCCAACAAGTGCTCAGCATATGTGGGAACTCCTTCAAGACTGTTGGAAAAGCATTCCAGGTGAAGCTGGTTGAGAGAATACAATGTAGAAAATAGTAAAAATAAAGAAAAACCCTTGAATGAGTAGGTGTGTCCAAACTTTTGACTGGTACTGTATGTATACATGTTAAATTAATTGTGGAAAAACTAAATGAAATAGTACAGAAGCCAGCCCAGAGACACTGTAAAGCGTAACAGAAAAATCCCTCTCAGCTCCCCGTCTCTCTTTTTTACTTCTTTATCACATATTGGGGAGAGTAGCAAACCTAGGTTCAAATAATATTTGAAATGTTACAAAACTGTATTATGTAAAAAATATATTTAGAAAAATATGACTTTGAATATCCATAAATCATTTAAGAGCTACAGCGAGCTCTTTAGCCTATATTCTGGATTCATCTTCAGCATGGGACAGCTCCTGTAACTCTTAGTTAAGTTTCACTTTGTAACGAGTGCACTACGTGGCGTTTTGGGAAATGGGTGTGACATCTTCGGCCGTTATTTTTACGATGCATCGTTAAAACACTCGTAAGCCTAAGCTCCATTGTTATCAGAAAACTGGGCCTAGTGCAGAGGACTGGCATAGGCATGCTATGCCACATGGGAGAACAGAGGGACTGGGAACTGTCAAAAAAATGGTCTGTCTGTCTGCCCGGGTGTCCGTTTGTCTGCCCGTGTGTCCGTCTGCCTGTCTGTCTGCCTATCTGTCTGCCTGTCTGCCTGCCTGTCTGTCTGCCTGTCTGTCTGCCTGTCTGGTCAGAATAACATCCTCTCTTTTAGTGCCTGCCAGCTTCCTCCACAGGGAGTTCCAGTAATCAAATTTGTCCTAAAAGACAGAACAGAGGAACACAGGAACAGAAAACAACCCAAAAACAACAAGTGTGCATTCCAAATGGCACCCTATTCCCTACATAGTGCACTACATTTGATCAGGGCCCCTAAGGAATAGGGTGACATTTGGGATGCATTCCAAGAGGTCATAACACAACCAGTTCACAGCGTTCCACTGTTCCTTGAATCCTCAGAACATTTATTATTTCCTTTATATGGTAGTTTACTGATATTCTGACAACATCCTCCTCCTCCCTTGTTTATGTATGCACACATGCACGCACATAAATGCACACACACACACACCCCACCCTTACAGTCTTACAGGAAACCGGGCCACCCATATAAACATTCGTTACAGCAGCCAGGGGAAGAAAAGCCCTCCTGAGTTCTATTCTCTAACAGTAGGACAGTGGATCCCTTCCCCTCCTGAGTTCTATTCTCTAACAGTAGGACAGTGGATCCCTTCCCCTCCTGAGTTCTATTCTCTAACAGTAGGACAGTGGATCCCTTCCCCTCCTGAGTTCTATTCTCTAACAGTAGAACAGTGGATCCCTTCCCCTCCTGAGTTATATTCTCTAACAGTAGGACAGTGGATCCCTTCCCCTCCTGAGTTCTATTCTCTAACAGTGGGACAGTGGATCCCTTCCCCTCCTGAGTTATTTTCTCTAACAGTAGGAGAGTGGAGCATACAGAGCTAGTGACAGCTATCATCTGTTAAATCTACTCAGTAATGGATATAGGGAGACTGATTCTTTATCTGATGAGGCTGGATGAAGGAGAGGCGTGTTTCTGGTGTGTGTGTGTTTCAGGGATCTCCTGTGGTCACCATAACAAGGGTTATAAATTGTGGTGGAAGACTGGAAGTGCTCCCTGCATGCCTGTAGATAGCAGGTCATTAAGAAACCGCTGAGCTACGACGTTAGGCTGTGGCATCTCACGCATGTCCCTATCCAGATTACCCTGGGTCCGCCCATTTCCTGTCTCTGTGCTCTTTGAACTCTGCTCAGTCTAGCGAATAGCAGCACTGTGTCACAAATCACTGAGTAGGTGACACCTCGGTGGAATTACTGAGGGGATTCGATTAATCTGACCCGAGACCCAGGTAGGCATGTTTTGCATCTGGTGAAAGTTGATTGCATTCGTTTTAGAATAGGTAAGATATACAAAATCTTGCAGAGAGCCTATCCAACTGACAATCTCTTAGAAAAAATATACAGTATATCACAAAAGTGAGTACACCCCTCACATCTTTGTAAATATTTGAGTATATCTTTTCATGTGACAACACTGAAGAAATGACACTTTGCTACAATGTAAAGTAGTGAGTGTACAGCTTGTATAACAGTGTAAATTTGCTGTCCCCTCAAAATAACTCAACACACAGCCATTAATGTCTAAACCGCTGGCAACAAAAGTGAGTACACCCCTAACTGAAAATGTCCAAATTGGGCCCAAAGTGTCAATATTTTGTGTGGCCACCATCATTTTCCAGCACTGCCTTAACCCTCTCGGGCATGGAGTTCACCAGAGCTTCACAGGTTGCCACTGGAGTCCTCTTCCACTCCTCCACGATGACATCACGGAACTGGTGGATGTTAGAGACCTTGCACTCCTCCACCTTCCGTTTGAGGATGCCCCACAGATGCTCAATAGGGTTTAGGTCTGGACACATGCTTGGCCAGTCCATCACCTTTACCCTCAGCTTCTTTAGCAAGGCAGTGGTCGTCTTGGAGGTGTGTTTGGGGTTGTTATCATGTTGGAATACTGCCCTGCGGCCCAGTCTCCGAAGGGAGGGGATCATGCTCTGCTTCAGTATGTCACAGGACATGTTGGCATTCATGGTTCCCTCAATGAACTGTAGCTCCCCAGTGCCGGCAGCACTCATGCAGCCCCAGACCATGACACTCCCACCACCATGCTTGACTGTAGGCAAGACACACTTGTCTTTGTACTCCTCACCTGGTTGCCGCCACACACGCTTGACACCATCTGAACCAAATAAGTTTATCTTGGTCTCATCAGACCACAGGACATGGTTCCAGTAATCCATGTCCTTAGTCTGCTTGTCTTCAGCAAACTGTTTGCGGGCTTTCTTGTGCATCATCTTTAGAAGAGGCTTCCTTCTGGGACGACGGCCATGCAGACCAATTTGATGCAGTGTACGGCGTATGGTCTGAGCACTGACAGGCTGACCCCCCACCCCTTCGACCTCTGCAGCAATGTTGGCAGCACTCATACGTCTATTTCCCAAAGACAACCTCTGGATATGACGCTGAGCACGTGCACTCAACTTCTTTGGTCGACCATGGCGAGGCCTGTTCTGAGTGGAACATGTCCAGTGAAAGCGCTGTATGGTCTTGGCCACCGTGCTGCAGCTCAGTTTCAGGGTCTTGTCAATCTTCTTATAGCCCAGGCCATCTTTATGTAGAGCAACAATTCTTTTTTTCAGATTCTCAGAGAGTTCTTTGCCATGAAGTGCCATGTTGAACTTCCAGTGACCAGTCAGTATGACGGAGTGTGAGAGCGATGACACCAAATTTAACACACCTGCTCCCCATTCACACCTGAGACCTTGTAACACTAACGAGTCACATGACACCGGGAGGGAAAATGGCTAATTGGGCCCAATTTGGACATTTTCACTTAGGGGTGTACTCACTTTTGTTGCCAGCGGTTTAGACATTAATGGCTGTGTGTTGAGTTATTTTGAGGGGACAGCAAATTTACACTGTTATACAAGCTGTACACTCACTACTTTACATTGTAGCAAAGTGTCATTTCTTCAGTGTTGTCACATAAAAAGATATACTCAAATATTTACAAAAATGTGAGGGGTGTACTCACTTTTGTGATATACTGTAAGCTATTGGAACCAAGACTTAAAAATAACTGATATTGGCACAAGATGGAGGGAGTGTTGGAACATAACTAACAAAATTACAGTTAACAAAAATGTACTCTTAATTCAGTATAAACTAATGTAAATAATGTATTATACAAGAAACAAAATTCATAAATTCTACAGCACAACGGCAGAGTCATGTCTTAACTAACAATGACTCAATAATTCATGCCTTCTGGGAGTGCTATAAAGTCCAAAAGTTATGGGCAGAGTTAGAAAGCTGGCTGTCAGAAGTTTTACAATGTAAGTTTACTTTTAATCCATCTATCAACATATTTCAAGACATGACATATGAGGGTGTGGTGAAATACACAATGGGTTGGACAATATTATTTTCGTCACTTATATTAAAGAAGACATTACTTAAATACTTGAAGTCATATGATACTCCAACTTCAGGAGATGGGAAGAATCAAATGCTTTATTATTTAAATATTGAAAAATAAAACTATCTACAGACAGAAACAAGAAAACAATCTGAAGCCATGTGGGGCAGAGTCTTACAAGCATTGGAAACAACTAATGGCTGAAACCAATGGCTATTGATTATGAGAATAAATAAGAAACAAATAAACAAAACAAAACAAAACAAAATAAACAAAACATTGAATAAATATGGAAAAGCACTGATACGGTGTCAACATGTGGGTCTGAGCAAGTGTGATGTCATTAACGTTTGTAGATTTTGTTTACTGTTCTGTGCAATAAGTCCTTGCCTAGTCATGTCGAGTCCTTGCCTAGTCATGTCGAGTCCTTGCCTAGTCATGTCGAGTCCTTGCCTAGTCATGTCGAGTCCTTGCCTAGTAATGTCGAGTCCTTGCCTAGTCATGTCGAGTCCTTGCCTAGTCATGTCGAGTCCTTGCCTAGTCATGTCGAGTCCTTGCCTAGTCATGTCGAGTCCTTGCCTAGTCATGTCGAGTCCTTGCCTAGTCATGTCGAGTCCTTGCCTAGTCATGTCGAGTCCTTGCCTAGTCATGTCGAGTCCTTGCCTAGTCATGTCGAGTCCTTGCCTAGTCATGTCGAGTCCTTGCCTAGTCATGTCAAATCCTTGCCTAGTCATGTCGAGTCCTTGCCTAGTCATGTCGAGTCCTTGCCTAGTCATGTCGAGTCCTTGCCTAGTCATGTCGAGTCCTTGCCTAGTCATGTCGAGTCCTTGCCTAGTCATGTCGAGTCCTTGCCTAGTCATGTCGAGTCCTTGCCTAGTCATGTCGAGTCCTTGCCTAGTCATGTCGAGTCCTTGCCTAGTCATGTCGAATCCTTGCCTAGTCATGTCGAGTCCTTGCCTAGTCATGTCGAGTCCTTGCCTAGTCATGTTGAGTCCTTGCCTAGTCATTTCGTCATGTCGAGACTTGCCAAGTCAGGTCGAGTCCTTGCCTAGCCATGTCGAGTCTTGTGGATCTATGTACAGTACCTGTCAAAAGTTTGGACATGCCTACTCATTCAAGGGTTTTTCTTTATTTTTACTATTTTCTACATTGAAGACATCAAAACTACAAAATAACACATATGGAAACATGTCGTAACCATGAAAGAATCATGAAGTAACCAACAAATTGTTAAACAAATCAAAATATATTTTATATATGAGATTCTTCAAAGTAGCCACCCTTTGCCTTGATGACAACTTTGCACACTCTTGGCATTCTCACAACCAGCTTCCTGAGGTAGTCACCTGGAATGGATTTCAATTAACAGGTGTGTCTTGTTAAAAGTTCTTATGTGGAATTAGTTTCCTTCTTAATGCGTTTGAGCCAATCAGTTGTTTAGTGACAAGGTTGGGTTGGTATACATATTATGGCAAGAACAACTCAAATAAGCAAAGAGAAACAGTCCATCATTACTTTAAGACATGAAGGTCAGTCAATCCGGAAAATATCAAGAACTTTGAAAGTTTCTTCAAGTGCAGTCGCAAAAACCATCAAGCGCTTATGAAACTGGCTCTCATGAGGACCGCCACAGGAAAGGAAGACCCAGAGTCACCTCTGCTGCAGAGGATAAGTTCATTAGAGTTACCAGCCTCAGAAATTGCAGCGCAAATAAATGCTTCACAGAGTTCAAGTAACAGACATCTCAACATCAACTGTTCAGAGGAGACTATGCGAATCGGCCTTCATGGTTGTATTGCTGCAAAGAAACTACTACTAAAGGACACCAATAAGAAGAAGAGACTTTCTTGGTCCAAGAAACACGAGCAATGGACATTAGACTGGTGGAAATCTGTAATTTTGTCTCTTCAGACCAAATTGGAGATTTTTGGTTCCAACCGCCATGTCTTTGTGAGACGCAGAGTAGGTGAACGGATGATCTCCGCATGTCTGGTTCCCACCGTGAAGCATGGAGGAAGAGGTGTGATGGTGTGGGGGTGCTTTGCTGGTTACACTGGCAGTGATTTATTTAGAATTCAAAGCACACTTAACCAGCATGGCTACCACAGCATTCTACAGCGATATGCCATCCCATCTGGTTTGAGCTTAGTGGGACTATCATTTTTTTTCAACAGGACAATGACCCAACACACCTCCAGGCTGTGTAAGGGCTATTTCACCACAAAGGACAGTGATGGAGTGCTGCATCAGATGACCTGGCCTCCACAATCATCCGACCTCAACCCAGTTGAGATGGTTTGGGATGAGTTGGATCGCAGAGTGAAGGAAAAGTAGCCAACAAGTGCTGAGCATATGTGGGAACGCCTTCAAGACTGTTGGAAAAGCATTCCAGGTGAAGCTAGTTGAGAAAATGCCAAGAGTGTGCAAAGCTGACATCAAGGCAAATGGTGGCTTCTTTGACAAATCTAAAATCTAAAATATATTTTGATTTGTTTAACAATTTGTTGGTTACTTCATGATTCTTTCATGGTTACGACATGTTTCCATATGTGTTATTTTGTAGTTTTGATGTCTTCACTAGTATTCTTCAATGCAGAAAATAGTGAAAATAAAGAAAAACCCTTGAATGAGTAGATGTGTCCAAACGTTTGACTGGTATTGTATGTATAAATGTTCAATTAATTGTGGAAAAACTAAATGAAATCGTACAGAAGCCAGCCTAGAGACACTGTAAAGCGTAACAGAACCTCTCAGCTCCCCGTCTCTCTTTTTTTCTTCATTACCACATAGTGGGGAGAGTAGCAAACCTGGGTTCAAATAGTATTTGAAATCTTACAAATACTTTGAGCATTGCTTTAAGCTGTCTGCAGTGTCAGGTGTGAGGGGGCTTGCACTTTTGGGACTTTTCTATTGGTCACATTGCAACAGGCAAGCTCAATAAAGCACAGCTGACGATGACACAAACGATTTCAAATGGTATTTGAACCCTGGTCCGGCAGGGACAAGAGACTAGTGAAGAATTGCTCAGGGGTTTTGTGTTTGGTGTGGTCAGCAACAATGACAATCCTGATTGTGCAGCTGAATAGGAAGTTGGTAGTGCATAACACCACACAAGCTAAAGGGTTCAACACCTCTGCATGATGCCTATAGTTTCAGATAACTTAGCTGAACCTATTGTTAAATGCTCCACTGGATTTGCATAGGCTATTTATTATTCACTAAATGCTCTAAATGCGCCTCTAAATGCTCCGAAACCGAGTGTCTGCGGGTTTTAGATTTTTCTTTTCAATTAAGACCTAGACAACCAGGTGAGGGGAGTTCTTTACTAATTAGTGACCTTAATTCATCAAGGGAGGAGCGAAAACCCACAGACTCAGCCCTCTGTGGAATGAGTTTGACACCTGCTCTAAACGCTCCACTAAATGCTCTAAACGCTCCACTGTAGATCGGTTGGTAGAGCATGGCTCTTGCAACGCCAGGATAGTGGGTTCCATTCCCGGGACCACCCATAGGTATAAAGTGTATGCACGCATGACTGTAAGTCCCCTTGGATAAAAGCGTCTGCTAAATGGCATGACATAAAAATTCTGCTTTTTCTAACAAAATAATAATCAGAGGTCAGCATATTGTTGGAACAGATATTCAACAGTGAAGCAACTAGACGAATGGTCACTCAGTCAAAAGCTTGATTTGAGCCTGATTCAAATATTTCAACCCTACCAAGGCAACTAATGTATCCAATGCTACGAAAACAACCTATCCAAGTATCTCTGAATGTTAAATGGAGACAGTAATGTGTTCTGAAGCTGCCTGACTGTAGCAGCAGTCTGAGACTGATTGGCTGGGGTAAGAGCTGAGGTAGTTGATAGTCATTAGGTGTTCCTCTTCTCATACTATAACTGGTTTGGCATGGCAGCTCTGAATTCCAATGTTCACAAGATCAGCCCACCGGAAACAACTTTACAAAATTCTCTCTGAATGAGTGGAGAAAATGTGACCCTAAACGAACACACACACGCACACACACACACAAAGCGTGCACACACACTCACAAAGCGTGCACACACACATGCGCGCACACACATATGCACGCACACACGCACACACACACACACACACACACACACACACACACACACACACACACACACACACACACACACACACACACACACACACACACACACACACACACACACACACACACACAAAGTATGCTCCCCCTTCTACTTTCCACTCCATGAGTCACTCTAACAAGCTCTGTCAATCTGAATGTAAGCTCTGTCATCAGTACAGTGAGCAGTGAGAACAGTGGTCACACACACGCATGCACACCAAACCAGCTACAGGTCACAGAACATATATGCCATCCAGGGTTTTAAATGTATCATGCCTGCCAAGCACTGCATAATTTGAACCAACTCCATACTGTCTAATGATAAAGGCTTTTAGTTCTTGTATTAGCTGCTGAACCTCACACCCTTATACAATCCAACCTCCACTGGAGGAGAGGTGGGGAGGGGAAGGGAGAAGGGAGGAGGAGGGGAGGGGGGGAGTAGGTGATGGGGGGGAGTAGGTGATGGGGGAGGGGGAGAGGGGAGGAGGAGAGGGGAGGAGGAGGAGGAGGGGGGAGAAGGGGGGAGAGGATGGGTGTTTCTTCATGTGGGGAGTCTCTTAGAGCTAGACAGACAGACCGGGAAAAGGCAAGGAAAGGCACGGCCAGGGCAAGGTGAACGGATCTCAGCAGATCTTCCCAAGTATCATATCTCAGCCCAGAACCTCAAGCCAGTGGAGCAAGAACCCACAGTTAATCTGAAGGTGAAACCCCTCCACAGAGAACAGTGGTTCAGTATATAGGGTCTGGGAGAAAAGCAGTGGGCAGTATCATCAGTACACTTCACTGCAACTATGTAATATATACACTGACATACGAAGTTGGCAAAAGTAGGTTGAATACTTGTTCATGAGTTCCATCATAACGTGTGGTGCCATATGACACACTTGACATAATCAGAGATCTAAATGTGTATTTTTCCATCTAGGACAGTCATAAGTACATGTGTGAGCAATATAGCACACTTTTAGAAAAAAAAGTAGAACCGTACAGGGTTCTTCAGTTTGTCCCCATAAGGGAACCATTTTTGGTGCTGGGTAGACGCCTTTGCAGAGGGGTTATATCTAGAACCCTCTATGTGGGGTTCTTCAAATAACCCCCTGTATATGGTTCTACCTAGAACCCTCTATGAAGGGTTCTCCCAAGAACCATTTTATCATCTAAAAATTCTTCCGAGAATCATCTATGAAGGGTTCTACCGAGGAAGGTTCTTTTGGAAGGTTCTTTCGAGAACCCTCTATGAATGGTTTTCTAAGAGTGCAGTAGTGTTCTTTCTGATGTGTGTCTGTATGGCTGTTATAACTGGCAACAAGCTGGCTTCTGACTAATGAAGAATCCCACTGTGTGTCACCTTCCTTTACAACAAAGCAACAATAGCAGGTGACAGTCTCTACCCACGCACTGGTTCTGCGTCCAAAATGGTACCCTATTCCCTATTTAGTGTACTAAGTTCCATAGGGCTCTGCTCAAAAATAGTGTTTACGGAATAGTGTGCCATTTGGGATGCTCTGTATTGTCCTTCAGATCTCCAGTAATGAGCCATGGATCAGCCTATTCTCTTTCATCATCTGCTTTCCAAGCTCTCGTTTCATCTAACAAGGTCACCTTTCTACTGCAGTGCTGTTCTGTGTGGTGCTCCTTTACACATCATCCTACTCCTCATCAATATACATCCATCTGCCTACAGTACACATCATCCTACTCCTCATCAATATACATCCATCTGCCTACAGTACACATCATCCTACTCCTCATAAATATACATCCATCTGTCTACAGTACACATCATCCTACTCCTCATAAATATACATCCATCTGTCTACAGTACACATCATCCTACTCCTCATCAATATACATCCATCTGCCTACAGTACACATCATCCTACTCCTCATAAATATACATCCATCTGCCTACAGTACACATTATCCTACTCCTCATCAATATACATCCATCTGTCTACAGTACACATCATCCTACTCCTCATCAATATACATCCATCTGCCTACAGTACACATCATCCTACTCCTCATAAATATACATCCATCTGTCTACAGTACACATCATCCTACTCCTCATCAATATACATCCATCTGTCTACAGTACACATTATCCTACTCCTCATAAATATACATCCATCTGCCTACAGTACACATCATCCTACTCCTCATAAATATACATCCATCTGTCTACAGTACACATCATCCTACTCCTCATAAATATACATCCATCTGTCTACAGTACACATCATCCTACTCCTCATAAATATACATCCATCTGTCTACAGTACACATCATCCTACTCCTCATAAATATACATCCATCTGTCTACAGTACACATCATCCTACTCCTCATAAATATACATTCATCTGCCTACAGTACACATCATCCTACTCCTCATAAATATACATCCATCTGCATCTGTTCACCTCAAGACAGAGGAGAAATTGAAGACAAAGAGTGATGTGTGTGACTGAGGTTTCATATAAATCAATCAATCAAATGTATTTATAAAGCACAAAGAGCTAGTGATGCAGAGGCACAAGTTATAATGATCTTATTGACTTAATTTTTTTTAACTTCATATGTACGGCAGTCATATCTTCATACATGCAGCAGTCATAACTTCATATGTACAGCAGTCATAACTTCATACGTACAGCAGTCATAACTTCATACGTACAGCAGTCATAACTTCATACGTACAGCAGTCATAACTTCATACATGCAGCAGTCATAACTTCATACGTACAGCAGTCATAACTTCATACATGCAGCAGTCATAACTTCATACGTACATCAGTCATAACTTCATACGTACAGCAGTCATAACTTCATACGTACATCAGTCATAACTTCATACGTACAGCAGTCATAACTTCATACGTACAGCAGTCATAACTTCATACGTACAGCAGTCATAACTTCATACGTACAGCAGTCATAACTTCATACGTACAGCAGTCATAAGTTCATACGTACAGCAGTCATATCTTCATACGTACAGCAGTCATAACTTCATACGTACAGCAGTCATAACTTCATACATACAGCAGTCATAACTTCATACGTACAGCAGTCATAACTTCATACGTACAGCAGTCATATCTTCATACGTACAGCGGTCATAACTTCATACGTACAGCAGTCATAACTTCATACGTACAGCAGTCATAACTTCATATGTACAGCAGTCATAAGTTCATACGTACAGCAGTCATATCTTCATACGTACAGCAGTCATAACTTCATACGTACAGCAGTCATAACTTCATACGTACAGCAGTCATAACTTCATACGTACAGCAGTCATAAATTCATACGTACAGCAGTCATAACTTCATACGTACAGCAGTCATAACTTCATACGTACAGCAGTCATAACTTCATACGTACAGCAGTCATATCTTCATACGTACAGCAGTCATATATTCATACGTACAGCAGTCATATCTTCATACGTACAGCAGTCATAAGTTCATACGTACAGCAGTCATATATTCATACGTACAGCAGTCATATATTCATACGTACAGCAGTCATAACTTCATACGTACAGCAGTCATAACTTCATACGTACAGCAGTCATATCTTCATACGTACAGCAGTCATAACTTCATACGTACAGCAGTCATATCTTCATACGTACAGCAGTCATATCTTCATACGTACAGCAGTCATAACTTCATACGTACAGCAGTCATAACTTCATACGTACAGCAGTCATAACTTCATACGTACAGCAGTCATAACTTCATACGTACAGCAGTCATAACTTCATACGTACAGCAGTCATATCTTCATACGTACAGCAGTCATAACTTCATACGTACAGCAGTCATAACTTCATACGTACAGCAGTCATATCTTCATACGTACAGCAGTCATATATTCATACGTACAGCAGTCATAACTTCATACGTACAGCAGTCATAACTTCATACGTACAGCAGTCATATCTTCATACGTACAGCAGTCATAACTTCATACGTACACCAGTCATAACCTCATACGTACAGCAGTCATAACTTCATACGTACACCAGTCATAACTTCATACGTACAGCAGTCATAACTTCATACGTACAGCAGTCATAACTTCATACGTACAGCAGTCATATCTTCATACGTACAGCAGTCATAACTTCATACGTACAGCAGTCATAAGTTCATACGTACAGCAGTCATATCTTCATACGTACAGCAGTCATAACTTCATACGTACAGCAGTCATAACTTCATACATACAGCAGTCATAACTTCATACGTACAGCAGTCATAACTTCATACGTACAGCAGTCATATCTTCATACGTACAGCGGTCATAACTTCATACGTACAGCAGTCATAACTTCATACGTACAGCAGTCATAACTTCATATGTACAGCAGTCATAAGTTCATACGTACAGCAGTCATATCTTCATACGTACAGCAGTCATAACTTCATACGTACAGCAGTCATAACTTCATACGTACAGCAGTCATAACTTCATACGTACAGCAGTCATAAATTCATACGTACAGCAGTCATAACTTCATACGTACAGCAGTCATAACTTCATACGTACAGCAGTCATAACTTCATACATGCAGCAGTCATAACTTCATAGGTACAGCAGTCATAACTTCATACGTACAGCAGTCATAACTTCATACGTACAGCAGTCATAACTTCATACGTACAGCGGTCATAACTTCATACGTACAGCAGTCATAACTTCATACGTACAGCAGTCATAACTTCATACGTACAGCAGTCATAACTTCATACGTACAGCAGTCATATATTCATACGTACAGCAGTCATAACTTCATACGTACAGCAGTCATAACTTCATACGTACAGCAGTCATAACTTCATACGTACAGCAGTCATAACTTCATACGTACAGCAGTCATAACTTCATACGTACAGCAGTCATAACTTCATACGTACAGCAGTCATAACTTCATACGTACAGCAGTCATAACTTCATACGTACAGCAGTCATAACTTCATACGTACAGCAGTCATAACTTCATACGTACAGCAGTCATAACTTCATACGTACAGCAGTCATAACTTCATACCAGTGTGTTTGTGTTTATGTGAGAGGATTACTGAAGTGAACTAGAATATGACGATATGCCAATAAAACTAAAAGCAGAATGGTCCTTTTTGCGAAGAGTGAGTCAGTTATATAATTAGCCTAACTTATGACTATCCAATCTACTCATCACATTAGGAATAGTAGGCTTACATTCGACTGCAAATGTGATGATAGATGCATGCAATACTTTATCATAAAGGGGATCTTTTTTTGCTTCCCCTCACTTGAAAGTGACGCGCCGTCTATGGGCCTCCTCCACTCTAGCTCTACTACTTTCAGTCCTTAACAGATACAAACTACAGTTTGAATCCTGACCATTTTAAAGGCTGAAGTTGAAGTTAAGTTTTCCAAAAAAATGGTGAACTCCAAAGCTTTCTACAAAGTTTGTTTGGTGTTTCAGATAGCAATGATGCAATGATCTGAGTTTGTTCTTGGTGCTGACAGGAAAAGTATTGTGAGCACATGTTTCTCTTTGCCATTGAAGGGTTCTGACTGAATCATTCATAAATGACCTTCAGCTGTAGTTCAAGACTCATTCTAACAGTTTCTTCACGACAATCAGAGAAAGCCAGCAGGTTGCACACATTCTCAGCCATCTTCCCCTCTGTCGTAGTATCACATCAACAAGACAAATAGGCCACTTACACAATGGTAGACGGTAATGTCGTCGCTGGCATCAAAGTAATGTAGTGCACTAACTAATCATGTGCTTATGTGTAAACAAAACAACCGCACCATGCATTACCATGATTTATACTAGTAGAGAGATCAATAATATGGATATAATCCATTTCATATTTGGCAATATCACCCTCCTCACTGACAAGATAGTCAATAGCATTCTTTATCATGGAATGGCAGGAAGCCAAGCCATTTAGTAATATTCTAATATAATTGAGATAGACCAACTCTAAAAGGGTACCCTAACTTTCTGAGCCTCAGTATAATTTTCTCGTTCAGATGAAATGGATTTAATAGCTTCAGACTTCACAGGGTCCAGTTGAGAGCCTCTCTCTGGGGTTAATATATGATTTGGGCCGGTGACTCGTTGCATATTGAGGATTTAGCCAGTAATATTTCTGGAAGTATTCCAACAGCTCCTAGGTTATTCCCTGCTGCTGATCAACCCTGCCGCTATGACCTGGGTTTAAACAGTATTCGTAAATCTTTAAAATACTTTGAGTGTTTGTTTTAGCCTGCCTGGAATGCCAGGTGGGTTTTGGGATGTTTCTATTGGATCTAGTGCGTCAAGCTCAATCAAGAACAGGTCAAATGTTCTAAATTACTTGAAATACTAGGCCTGGGCCTGTACAGCCCAGCAGTCCCAGCTAGTTACCAGCCAGACAGACAGGACTGATGGCTCCTCTCCTCTCACTACAGCTGAGTCCCAAATGGCAACCTATTCCCCATATAGTGTGATACTTTTGACCAGAAATCCTATGCACCTTGGTCAAAAGTAGTACACTATAAAGGGAATAGGGTGCATATTTGGGACGAACTCAGACACAGACCAGGGAGAGAAGCTCAGTCACTGAAGAGTGTATTTGTGCATGGACTTCTACTTTTCTTTACATACCATTGCTCTCACTCTCTCACTGCATAAAGGTTTGAAAGTCTGGATACAAGCAGTTCATATTGGATAATGGGGACATGGTTTCCTGCAGGCTACACACTTTAAATTGGTATCCTATTAGTAAAGAACATTCCAATAAAAGATACTGGATAGTCAACTTTTTTTAAACAAAGTGAACTTTATCTGGTGTTTCCTTTAAAATAATGTGTTATCCAGCCTGTTCAGAATCCCCTCCCAACGGTCTCTCACTACACTCTTAGAAAAAAAGTGGAAAGGGTCCTATATGAAACCCAAAAGGGTTCTACCTGGAACCAAAAAGTGTTCTTTAAAGGCTTCTCCTATCAGGACAGCCGAAGAACCCTTTTAGGTTCTAGATAGCTACTTTTTTTCTGAGAGTGTAGGGGAGGCTAGTAGAGAACAATACTACGCATTGAAGTGGTGTGTGACCACAGCTACAGTACAGCCGGAGAGCATTGAAGTGGTGTGTGACCACAGCTACAGTACAGCAGGAGAGCATTGAAGTGGTGTGTGACCACAGCTACAGTACAGCAGGAGAGCATTGAAGTGGTGTGTGACCACAGCTACAGTACAGCAGGAGAGCATTGAAGTGGTGTGTGACCACAGCTACAGTACAGCAGGAGAGCATTGAAGTGGTGTGTGACCACAGCTACAGTACAGCAGGAGAGCATTGAAGTGGTGTGTGACCACAGCTACAGTACAGCAGGAGAGCATTGAAGTGGTGTGTGACCACAGCTACAGTACAGCAGGAGAGCATTGAAGTGGTGTGTGACCACAGCTACAGTACAGCAGGAGAGCATTGAAGTGGTGTGTGACCACAGCTACAGTACAGCAGGAGAGCATTGAAGTGGTGTGTGACCACAGCTACAGTACAGCAGGAGAGCATTGAAGTGGTGTGTGACCACAGCTACAGTACAGCAGGAGAGCATTGAAGTGGTGTGTGACCACAGCTACAGTACAGCAGGAGAGCATTGTCTATGTAACAGACTGTAATGTATATTATGCCCTATTCTCCCTCTGTTTCTCTGTCTCCCTCCGTTTCCCTGTCCATCTCTGCCCCCCCCCCCCCCCCCACCCCCAAATGATGGGAAACCAGAAATGTAGTGAAGACAATCTGCTCCAACCAATCAATGCAGTTTTACAACTAACTGCTTACCCAGTTCAAAAACAAACATTTTCCTGCCTAAAAACAAAGAACAAGCTGCTGCAAAACAAGATGTGAGAGAAGAGGATGAGAGAGACTGAGCGAGGAAAAGAGAGGATGAGAAGAGGATGAGAGAGGATGAGAAGGATGAGAGAATATGAGAAGAGGATGAGAGAGTATGATAAGAGGATAAGAGAGGATGAGAAGAGGATGAGAGAGGATGAGAGAGGATGAGAAGAGGATGAGAAGAGGATGAGAGAGGATGAGAAGAGGATGAGAGAGGATGAGAGAGGATGAGAGAGGGTGAAAGAGGATGAGAGAGGATGAGCAGAACATGAGCAGAACATGAGAAGAGGATGAGAGAGGATGAGAAGAACATGAGAAGAGGATGAGAGAGGATGAGAAGGGGATGAGAGAGGATGATAAGAGGATAAGAGAGGATGAGAGAGGGTGAGAGAAGATGAGAGAGGATGAGAAGAGGATGAGAAGAGGATGAGAGAGGATGAGAAGAGGATGAGAGAGGATGAGAGAGGGTGAAAGAGGATGAGAGAGGATGAGAGAGGATGAGCAGAACATGAGAAGAGGATGAGAGAGGATGAGAAGAACATGAGAAGAGGATGAGAGAGGATGAGAAGAGGATGAGAGAGGATGATAAGAGGATAAGAGAGGATGAGAGAGGGTGAGAGAAGATGAGAGAGGATGAGAAGAGGATGAGAAAAGGATAAGAGAGGATGAGGGATGTTCCCCAATGCGGGAAGGGGGACCTGAGTGAAAAAGTTTGGGAACTCCTGCTATAAAGTATCATTAAAAAAAGGTTCTATATAGCACCCAAAATGGTTACAACCCTTTTGGGCTATATAGAAGAACCCTTGTTTACAGTTCCTTATAGAACCTACATGGAGAATGGTTCCATAAAGAAACTAAAAATCTCAAAAGGTTCTACAAATAACCGTATGAAGAAAAATAGAGGCTAATTATTCATGGTTTTACCAATATTATATGATAAAAATTGTTATCGTTGTGTTAATTGATTAATTGATTCAGGTGTGATAGCCCTGGAACAGCTGGGGCTCCCTGAGAAGAAAATTAGGAACTAATGTAGACAGCAGTTCTCAGTTAACAATAGGCCATGTGTCCTTCACAAGACACCATCACTGGTCACAGTCATATATTTATATAACATGTAATAGCAGAACACAACACATTAGATAAACTGGAATGACACTCTCACTCACAGTTGCACAACCCCCCCCCCCCCCCGCCTAAATATTCTATTGAGCCACCTCCCCTACATGTAAATGATCACTAAAGAGGAGGAACACTTTTCTGAACTGCAAAGAACCATTGAAGAGCTCATTATGGTTCCACATAAACCCATCACCCTTCCCAAAGAACTCTCATTTTTCTGTGTGCAGTCTAGGTAGCATGATGAAAGCACAAACACACACACACACACACGCACACGCACGCACACGCGCACGCACACACACACACACACACACACACACACACACACACACACACACACACACACACACACACAGAAAGACACAGACACAGTACTCTAGGTAGCATGATGAAAGCAGACTTTAATCACATTCAGATGAGAGAAGACGCTGTCATTAATAATCATACAACGATTAAAATTAATAGTGACAGTTGTAATCGTTTTGATCAAAATGGAAAGTGTTTCACTTTGAAAAAGCCTTGTTATTTGTTATGATATTTAGCTAGCTACTTCAGGAGGGAAATCAAGCTTCTGGTTTGGCACCTCAAAGAGTGCTGGTGTCTGGCGTTGTGCTTGCTCCTACACACACACACACACACACACACACACACACACACACACACACACACACACACACACACACACACACACACACACACACACACACACACACACACACACACACACACACACACTACACACCCACACACACTTGGCGGGGAAGCGGCAGGGGTGGGGACGGCAGGTAGCCTAGTGGTTAAGAGCTTTGGTCCAATAACCGAAAGGTCACTGGTTTGATGCACCGACTAGGTGAAAAATCTGTCGATGTGCCCTTGAGCAAGGCACTTAACCCTAATTGCTCCTGTAAGTCACTCCTGTAAGTCACTCATTTAGCGTCTGCTAAATGATGTAAAATGTAAGCGCGGCACGAACACCACCCAACTGTGAGTGGCGACAGCTCTGTGTACGAGACAGTGTCAACGCACCGTGCCACCTTTTGTTTGTGGGAAAGTGATAATATATAATATATGCCATTTACCAGAAACTTTTATCCAAAGCAACAAACACTCTAAATACAGAAGCATGTGGACACCCCTTCAAATTAGTGGATTTGGCTATTTCAGCCACACCTGTTGCTGACAGGTGTATAACATCAAGAACACCGCCATGCAATCTCCATAAACAAACATTGGCAGTAGAATGGCCTTACTGAAGAGCTCAGTGACTTTCAATGTGGCACCGTCATAGGATGCCACCTTTCAAAAAAGTCAGTTTGTCAAATGTCTGTCCTACTAGAGCTGCCCCGGTCAACTGTAGGTACTGTTATTGTACAGTGGAAATGTCTAGGAGCAACAAAGGCTCAGCTGCAAAGTGGTAGGCCACACAAGCTCACAGAATGGGAACACAGAGTGCTGAAGCGCGTAGCGCGTAAAAATCGTCTGTCCTCGGTTGCAACATTCACTACCGAGTTCCAAACTGCCTCTGGAAGCATTGTCAGCACAAGAATTGTTAGTCGGGAGCTCCATGAAATGGAGCCGCACACAAGCGTAAGATCACCATGCGCAATGCCAAGCGTCGGTTGGAGTGGTGTAAAGTTCACCACCATTGGAGCAGTGGAAATGCATTCTCTGGAGTGATGAATCACACCATCTGGCAGTCTGACGGACGAATCTGGGTTTGGCGGACGCCAGGAGAACGCTACCTGCCCAATGCATAGTGCCAACCAATGTTCCCTCAAAAAAATGTTGGCACTGAGCTCATTTCAGATCTGCTGAGCACAAACATTCTGTGGCTGTACCTGCTTTAAGTTACAATTTTAACAATGGCCATAAGGCTACTGTGTAGACCTACCAGAGTGGCCTACCATTAAAAAAAATGCATCCCATAACATTTTAACATGGAAATAGCTGTTCTATCATTCAGCCTACAGTAGCAGCCAGTGTGTGGTGTTCAATGTAGACCTACATTCCATGAGACTTTTTAAAAAAACATGCAGGGCTTGACATGAACATGTTTATCCACTTGTCCTTCAGACAAGGAGGTGACTGGACATGTTGTTGTGGCAAAGTAAGACGTGGTTATGAGATGGGTGAGGGGAGCATAGTCACACGTCTGGGTAGAGTATTCTCTTTTGTCATTTTCATTCCGACGACACCTAGTGAAAAATACCAATGTAGGTGATCACTGATCTAATATGTTAACACAGCCATAAAAAAAAGCTTTGTTTGTGAATGGGTTTTAGAGACATGCTCGCAACAAAGGTGTATTTCAAAATAAGTACTTCACAGTTTCGACAATAGGCAAGGACACCTTTGTCACAACTGCACAAAAATACCTGTGTGGTGTTTTCATCACATATTCAAGCAGTATCTATTCAATATGGGACAAATGAAGAGGTAAAACACAGCTGATAGACTGAGAACTACACCATCAGATTGTTTGCATCTTGACAGTGCCATCAGATTAGTCTGGCTAACACTTAACGCTTTGCCTGCGCTGTCACGTGGGCGGCGTCAGCCAGGCGGCCATCAGATAGGCCAACGACTTCATTAATACACGGGAGAGAAAAGGAAGATGGGGAGAAGAGAATAAATTGTCAAAATGTTACCGTTTCGTTATTTTCATGGACTTGCCCTGACTTGTGTGTGCTGTGTGGCTTGGAGTTTGCTGTTAGAGTCATTGGTTTCTGTCTTGTCAGTGTGACAACTCTTTTATGGGTCCTCTATCAGGCCTGTCTTTGCACCAACACACAAAGCCTTATCTTAGTATGGCAGCTCAGACTGAATGATGCGACCACTTCTGTTGTGTCATTATGCACCGAGACAGTGAAATACATTGTTGAGAATAATCCGCCTTCACACACCAAACGAGGAAAGCCATGGAGGATTATCAATCAAATACTGATCATACACACTAACTTGCATGTAGGCACACACACACACACACACGCCTACATTGAGCACCCAGTCATCTAAATGCTATTACCTTGTTCATTCATTCTCAGCCCTGCGGAGCTGGTTAATTGTGATGGCTAATTGGTTTACACTTGATGAGTCTTGTATTACTACACACAGATGGATGCCCAACACAACACAAGCCTTTTATCCAGCTTGTTGTTGTTGGTCTAGGCTCGAGGAGGAAAACTCATTTCCCCACACTTCTCTACTTTCCTCCCACCGTTTCTTCAGATGAAAAGGAAATGGGTGTTAATGCAGAACACATGGAGGTTCTTAGAGTACAAAAGTGTTCCAAATGGCACCCTATTCCATACATAAAAATAGTGCACTAAAAAAGGGAAATTGGTGCTTTGGGGGCGGGGGGGCTGAGAAGGTAGTGGTAAGAGGGGTCTGTCAAGTTTAGAGTTCCTGTGCCAAGATCTACACAAAAGAGGGGGCTGGATGGATAACTGAGAATGGTCTATTCACTACCCAAACACCAATCAAACACTAAATCACACCTTCATTGTGTCTCACAGCATTCAATGAAAAACAAGTTCACTTTGTGTCATAACTTCACTGTCTCACCTTGACTGTCATAGATCAATACCAACAAAACGGTGACAATCTGATGTTCCTGTCACTTTGACACTTGTCCGTCTTATAGGAACCCGACTGAATTGTGGGAAGATGGCACCGACGGAGAATGGCAACATCTTACGAGGTCCAAGCCGACTTTGCTATTTAATGACTTTTATCGTGTTTATCATTGTTGTACAAGCCGGCATCCTGGTGAGATTGAGACGAAGAGAAGACCGACCGGCACTTCCCTCTGTTCTATTGGCAAATGTCCAGTCACTCAAGAAAAAGCTAGGTGAGCTTAGTTTGAGAGTCTCCTAACAGAGAGACTTGAAAAGCAGCAATATTATATGCCTTGCAGAAATGTGGCTCGATGAATCCATGTACACTACCAGTAAAAAGTTTTAGAATACCTACTCATTCAAGGGTTTTTCTTCATTTTACTATTTTCTACATTGCAGAATAATAATGAAGACATCAAAACTATGAAATAACACATATGGAATCATGTAATAACCAAATGTTGTGTTGTGAGAAAGTGGGGGGTATACAGAAGATAGCCCTATTTGGTAAAAGACCAAGTCCATATTATGGCAAGAACAGCTGAAATACGCAAAGAGAAATGACAGCCCATGATTACTTTAAGACATGAAGGTCAGTCAGTCCAGTCAAGACGTGTTGGTAGAAGTGAGGTAGAACGGTTCCACCCACCAGAAACGCTGGCTCTTTGTGAGCGGTTACTTGTTTGTTTATGGCCCCAGACAGTTCGTTGAGTGCGAAAGTGGTGTTGGCTTGTGGAGGGATATAGACAGCCGTGATAATTACAGATGAGAACTCTCTTGATGGATAAAAGGGTCTGCAGCTTACCATGAGGTATTCTATATCAGGTGTCCAAAAAGAGATTTCCATCAGCCTGGAAGCAGCGCACCAGTTGTTGTTTACGAAGAGTTATATGTACACTACCGGTCAAAGGTTTGGACACACCTACTCATTCAAGGGTTTTTCTTTATTTTTACTGTTTACTACATTGTAGAATAATAGTGAAGACATCAAAACTATGAAATAACACATATGGAACCATGTAGTAAGCAAAAAAGGGTTAAACAAATTAAAGCCCCTAACCAACAATGCAGTTTAAAAAATACAAATAAGAATAAGAAATAAAAGGAACAAGTAATTAAAGAGCAGCAGTAAAATAACAATAGCGAGACTATATACAGGGGGTACCGATACAGAGTCAATATGCGGGGGCACCGGTTAGTCAAGGTAATTGAGGTAATAGGTACATGTAGGTAGTTATTAAAGTGGCTATGCATAGATAATAACAGAGAGTAGCAGCGGTATAAAAAAGGGGGGGGGGGGCAATGCAAATAGTCTTGGTAGCCATTTAATTAGATGTTCAGGAGTCTTATGGATTGGGGGTAGAAGCTGTTTAGAAAGCTCTTGGACCTAGACTTGGCGCTCCGGTACCGCTTGCCGTGTGGTAGCAGAGAGAACAGTCTATGACTAGGGTGGCTGGAGTCTTTGACAATTTAGGGCCTTCCTCTGACACCGCCTGGTATAGAGGTCCTGGATGGCAGGAAACTTTGCCCCAGTGATGTACTGGGCCGTACGCACTATCCTCTGTAGTGCCTTGCGGTCGGAGGCCGAGCATACTTTTACTTTTATTTCACTCAATTCCTGAAGAAAATAATGTACTTTTTACTCCATACATTTTCCCTGACACTCAAAAGTACTCGTTACATTTTGAATGCTCATGTAGGAGAGCAATATGGTCCAATTCACGCACCTACTGTATCAATATAACGTGTTGTCATCCCTACTGCGTCTGATTTAGCAGACTCCCTAAACACAAATAATGCATATTTAAATGTCTGAGTGTTGGAGTGGCCCCTGGCTGTCCATAAATAAAAGCAAGAAAATCATGGCGTCTGGTTTGCTAGTAATTTGATATATAGCATTTTCTTTTACTTTTTACTTTTACTCAATTATGACAATTTAAAACTTTTTCCACCACTGTACTTAAGTACATTTAAAACCAGATACTTTTAGACTTTTACTCTTGTATTTTGATGGGTGACTCCACTTTATTTGAGTCATTTTCTATTAAGCTATCGTTACTCAAGTATGACAATTGAGTACTTGTTCCAAACACTGGGTACTGGTACACCCTGTATGTAGCTTCATTCTTGTTCCACCACTGGGTACTGGTACACCCTGTATGTAGCTTCATTTTTGTTCCACCACTGGGTACTGGTACACCCTGTATGTAGCTTCATTCTTGTTCCACCACTGGGTACTGGTACACCCTGTATGTAGATTCATTCTTGTTCCACCACTGGGTACTGGTACACCCTGTATGTAGCTTCATTCTTGTTCCACCACTGGGTACTGGTACACCCTGTATGTAGCTTCATTCTTGTTCCACCACTGGGTACTGGTACACCCTGTATGTAGCTTCATTCTTGTTCCACCACTGGGTACTGGTACACCCTGTATGTAGCGTTATTCTTGTTCCACCACTGGGTACTGGTACACCCTGTATGTAGCTTCATTCTTGTTCCACCACTGGGTACTGGTACACCCTGTATGTAGCTTCATTCTTGTTCCACCACTGGGTACTGGTACACCCTGTATGTAGCGTTATTCTTGTTCCACCACTGGGTACTGGTACACCCTGTATGTAGCTTCATTCTTGTTCCACCACTGGGTACTGGTACACCCTGTATGTAGCGTCATTATTGTTCCACCACTGGGTACTGGTACACCCTGTATGTAGCTTCATTATTCTTCCACCACTGGGTACTGGTACACCCTGTATGTAGCGTCATTCTTGTTCCACCACTGGGTACTGGTACACCCTGTATGTAGCTTCATTCTTGTTCCAAACACTGGGTACTGGTACACCCTGTATGTAGCTTCATTCTTGTTCCACCACTGGGTACTGGTACACCCTGTATGTAGCGTCATTATTGTTCCACCACTGGGTACTGGTACACCCTGTATGTAGCTTCATTATTCTTCCACCACTGGGTACTGGTACACCCTGTATGTAGCGTCATTCTTGTTCCACCACTGGGTACTGGTACACCCTGTATGTAGCTTCATTCTTGTTCCACCACTGGGTACTGGTACACCCTGTATGTAGCGTCATTATTGTTCCACCACTGGGTACTGGTACACCCTGTATGTAGCTTCATTATTCTTCCACCACTGGGTACTGGTACACCCTGTATGTAGCGTCATTCTTGTTCCACCACTGGGTACTGGTACACCCTGTATGTAGCTTCATTCTTGTTCCAAACACTGGGTACTGGTACACCCTGTATGTAGCTTCATTCTTGTTCCACCACTGGGTACTGGTACACCCTGTATGTAGCGTCATTATTGTTCCACCACTGGGTACTGGTACACCCTGTATGTAGCTTCATTATTCTTCCACCACTGGGTACTGGTACACCCTGTATGTAGCGTTATTCTTGTTCCACCACTGGGTACTGGTACACCCTGTATGTAGCTTCATTCTTGTTCCAAACACTGGGTACTGGTACACCCTGTATGTAGCTTCATTCTTGTTCCACCACTGGGTACTGGTACACCCTGTATGTAGCTTCATTCTTGTTCCACCACTGGGTACTGGTACACCCTGTATGTAGCTTCATTCTTGTTCCACCACTGGGTACTGGTACACCCTGTATGTAGCGTTATTCTTGTTCCACCACTGGGTACTGGTACACCCTGTATGTAGCTTCATTCTTGTTCCACCACTGGGTACTGGTACACCCTGTATGTAGCTTCATTCTTGTTCCACCACTGGGTACTGGTACACCCTGTATGTAGCGTCATTCTTGTTCCACCACTGGGTACTGGTACACCCTGTATGTAGCTTCATTCTTGTTCCACCACTGGGTACTGGTACACCCTGTATGTAGCTTCATTATTCTTCCACCACTGGGTACTGGTACACCCTGTATGTAGCGTCATTCTTGTTCCACCACTGGGTACTGGTACACCCTGTATGTAGCTTCATTCTTGTTCCACCAATGGGTACTGGTACACCCTGTATGTAGCGTCATTCTTGTTCCACCACTGGGTACTGGTACACCCTGTATGTAGCGTCATTCTTGTTCCACCACTGGGTACTGGTACACCCTGTATGTAGCTTCATTCTTCTTCCACCACTGGGTACCGGTACACCCTGTATGTAGCGTCATTCTTGTTCCACCACTGGGTACTGGTACACCCTGTATGTAGCTTCATTCTTGTTCCACCACTGGGTACCGGTACACCCTGTATGTAGCGTCATTCTTGTTCCACCACTGGGTACTGGTACACCCTGTATGTAGCTTCATTCTTGTTCCACCACTGGGTACTGGTACACCCTGTATGTAGCTTCATTATTGTTCCACCACTGGGTACTGGTACACCCTGTATGTAGCTTCATTATTGTTCCACCACTGGGTACTGGTACACCCTGTATGTAGCTTCATTCTTCTTCCACCACTGGGTACCGGTACACCCTGTATGTAGCGTCATTCTTGTTCCACCACTGGGTACTGGTACACCCTGTATGTAGCTTCATTCTGGTTCCACCACTGGGTACTGGTACACCCTGTATGTAGCTTCATTCTGGTTCCACCACTGGGTACTGGTACACCCTGTATGTAGCTTCATTCTTGTTCCACCACTGGGTACTGGTACACCCTGTATGTAGCTTAATTCTTGTGTATTTTATTTCTCGTGTTACTATTTGTATTTTAATTATAATTGTTTAACTCTGCATCGTTGCGAAGGGCTCGTAAGCAAGCATGTCACGGTAAAGTCTATACCCATTGTATTCGGAGCATGTGACAAACAAAATTTGATTTGTAGGGAGATCTGACACTGATTTTGGATGCGCCAGACAAAGACAGAGGAACACCTATGCATTAAAGGTCTCCAGGGTACTGTATTTTGAATCCATGGATCAAGGCATTAAACTTACAAGCTGTTTCTCTGTCTGTGAGACCAAATTAGACTTTGCAAAGTTGTATGTTTTTCTCTCTCACTCTGTTGAATAGGGAGGGGAAATATTTATATACATTTAAAGTTCTGGGATTGGAATCAGCGTGAAAATCCTAACATTAACACCCATATTCTAAACTAACCCTGATTGCCGATTTCCTGGAGACGCCATGTTTTAAACGTTTCCAGGGTAGTTTGTTTGTCTGTGTGTGTGTGTGTGTGTGTGTGTGTGTGTGTGTGTGTGTGTGTGTGTGTGTGTGTGTGTGTGTGTGTGTGTGTGTGTGTGTGTGTGTGTGTGTGTGTGTGTGTGTGTGTGTGTGTGTGTGTGTGTGGAGTTGAGTTTCAGTAAATAAAGCCCTGTCTCCCCCTCACATTACGCTAATTGAGACATCTGGCAGGACATACAGGGCCGAGAAACACAGAGAGAGCGAGAAAGAGAGAGAGAGAGACAGAAAGAGAAACACAGAGAGAGCGAGAAAGAGAGAGAGAGAGACAGAAAGAGAAACACAGAGAGAGCGAGAAAGAGAGAGAGAGAGACAGAAAGAGAAACACAGAGAGAGCGAGAAAGAGAGAGAGAGAGACAGAAAGAGAGAGAGAGAGACAGAAAGAGAGAGAGAGCGAGAAAGAGAGAGAGACAGAAAGAGAAACACATTAGAATTCAACCTGAGGAAGGAGCAGCAGCCGAGACAGTTAGACGGATGAAATGGAAGCAGAATGGATGCAGAAGACATGGTTAGGGATTTAATTATTGCAGTACAAATGGGAGGTGATGAAATGGAAGCAGAATGGATGGTAATGATCGGAAAAGCTGATTGGGCAAGATAAAAAGAGGGGGAGAGATAGAGTGAGAAAGAGAGAAAAGAGAGAGACAGAGAGACAGAGAGAGAGAGACAAAGTGACTTTCAGATTTGTTATGAGAAAAACATGCACAGGCAAGGCCCGTCCTCTGCCTGTTCACAGCCTTGATGTGTTCCATCTATCCTCTCTTCCCTTCCCTTTCCTTCTCGCCGATGGACAAACTAAACATGGATGTGACATTTCAGAGGCAAGTCTGAACCCATCAAAGACATTGAACTACAGACTGACGGAAAAGGGCAACCAACAGATTGCTGCTAGAACATTTTGTTACATCATCTCTGGTAAAATGTAGATGTTTCATTTTACATTGATCTTCAACATCATCAAAATCAAATCAAAGTGTATTGGTCGTGTACCAATAGATTTGCAGATGTTATCGCAGGTGTAGTGAAATGCTTGTGTTTCGAGCTCCAACAGTGCAGTAATACCTAGCATTACAAAACAATACACACGTAATCCAAAAGGTGAAAAAAATATAAATTAATGGTTTGAATAGACAGTATATGAATAGAAAAGGTGTGTACAGCAGTAGTTATATAGGATGAAACATAACTAGAATACAGTATATACATATAAAGTGGGTGAAACAGTATGTGAACATTATAAAAAGTGACCAGTGTTCTATGTACAGTCTCTAATGTGTCGCGTAGAGTACCGGGTGGTAGCCGGCTAGCAACAGTGACTAAAGTTCAGGGTAGAGTACCGGGTGGTAGCCGGCTAGCGACAGTGACTAAAGTTCAGGGTAGAGTACCGGGTGGTAGCCGGCTAGCGACAGTGACTAAAGTTCAGGGTAGAGTACCGGGTGGTAGCCGGCTAGCGACAGTGACTAAAGTTCAGGGTAGAGTACCGGGTGGTAGCCGGCTAGCGACAGTGACTAAAGTTCAGGGTAGAGTACCGGGTGGTAGCCGGCTAGCGACAGTGACTAAAGTTCAGGGTAGAGTACCGGGTGGTAGCCGGCTAGCGACAGTGACTAAAGTTCAGGGTAGAGTACCGGGTGGTAGCCGGCTAGCGACAGTGACTAAAGTTCAGGGTAGAGTACCGGGTGGTAGCCGGCTAGCGACAGTGACTAAAGTTCAGGGTAGAGTACCGGGTGGTAGCCGGCTAGCGACAGTGACTAAAGTTCAGGGTAGAGTACCGGGTGGTAGCCGGCTAGCGACAGTGACTAAAGTTCAGGGTAGAGTACCGGGTGGTAGCCGGCTAGCGACAGTGACTAAAGTTCAGGGTAGAGTACCGGGTGGTAGCCGGCTAGCGACAGTGACTAAAGTTCAGGGTAGAGTACCGGGTGGTAGCCGGCTAGCGACAGTGACTAAAGTTCAGGGCAGGGTACTGGGTGGAAGCCAGCTAGTGGTGACTATTTAACAGTCTGATGGCCTGGGGATAGAAGCTGTTTCTCAGTCTCTCGGTCCCAGCTTTGTGAGGCACTGGCACTGTCTCTGCCTCCTAGATGGTAGTGGGGTAAGCTCGGGTGGTCGTGGCTCGGCCGTCATCCATATTAAAGTCTATGGGAAGTCTATGAGTCTACCTGTTGTTAATGCCATGTCAGGTTTAGTTATCCATCCATCTCCCAGTCACTAATAGCATTTCAGTTTCCGTTTAATCACATATGTTTAGCCATCTGTTGCATCACTTTGTTGCTGTTAACTTCACCTCAGCACTGTTAATGGACCCAGCTTTGGTATGTGTGGATAAACAGAGAAACGCACAGGCAGGCAGGCAGACTCTGTTGACACACTATCCAAGGGTAGAGGTCATTTTAGATCAGAGTAGGGGGGTGAGGATATAGGTGACGGTGGGGGGGATGTCCTATCAGTAAAAGTAATTGGAAACCGGTTCTGTCCATCCTTGATCTTTTCAGTCAAATAGCCTTTAAAACAAATCCTTCAGAATTAGATGCATTCTTGCTGTTAAACAGCCCCTCCAACCTTTCTCCCATGTCTGCTTTTCGTATACAATATGGTAAACAGATGAGAAAGAGAGAGAGAATGAGAGTGAGAAAGAAAGAAAGAAAGAGAAAGGGAGTGAGAGAGAGGATAGAGAGAGGGTATATAAAGAGAGGATAGAGAGAAAGAGAGGAGAGAGAGAGAGAGACTGTCTGTTAGTGCTTTGCATCTGGACTCAGGGCCTGTACCTGCTCGGATGGCCTGACTGGTTGCTGACAGCCAAGCCTTGGTGAGGTTAATGCTGGGAAAGGGATGCATCACAGAAAAGTGGCACTCAATGCATTTCAAATGATGTGTCCTTGGAATGCAAGGTTACTGCCAGTGCTGGCATCGTTACTCAAAACAAGTAATGTATTACATATTACTTGTTACTGCTTTCAAAAGTAACAAATTACTTTACTTATTACTCCCTGGCAAAAGTAGCAAGTTACACTACTCGGTTTATTACTTTTGCTTTACACCCCAAAACAGTGCGTGTCCTTACTCTCTGTACACAATGTCAACGCTACATTAGATAGGCCTACACATCAACAAAAGCCTAATAATGACAGACACAAAAGCAGCATTTCCTCTTCTACATAGCCAGCAACAATCTTGTTCAGCTCTCCCTGGGTTACAGCCTGATTCAGTCAACCTTTCTCTTTAAAATTTTTTTATTTTACCCCCTTTTCTCCCCAATTTTCGTGGTATCCAATTGCTAGTAATTACTATCTTGTCTCATCGCTACAACTCCCGTACGGGCTCGGGAGAGACGAAGGTCGAAAGCCACGCGTCCTCCAAAAAACACAACCCAACCAAGCCGCACTGCTTCTTAACACAGCGCGCCTCCAACCCGGAAGCCAGCCAATGTGTCAGAGGAAACACCGTGCACCTGGCGACCTTGGTTAGCGTGCACTGCGCCCGGCCCGCCACAGGAGTCACTGGTGCGTGATGAGACAAGGATATCCCTACCGCCCAAACCCTTCCTAACCCGGACGACGCTAGGCCAATTGTGCGTCGCCCCACGGACCTCCCGGTCGCGGCCGGCTGCGACAGAGCCTGGGCGCGAACCCAGAGTCTCTGGTGGCGCAGCTAGCGCTGCGATGCAGTGCCCTAGACCACTGCGCCACCCGGGAGGCCCCAGTCAACCTTTCTCAAAAGACACAAGGCCAAACGTGATTCTTTCACAAGACACTATCACTGACCATAGCTATGTTAAATACGTAACAAGCATAACACAACAGATTAGATAGACTGGAATGACACTCTCACTCACAGTTGAACAAAAAGAGCTGTGCGCAAACCACGCCCCGAAATATTCTAACGAGCTGCCTTCCCTACATTTTAATTATCACTAAAAGAGGAAAGAGCCCTTTTGTGAACTGTAAAGAACCGTTGAAGAGATCAACAGGTTATTTGTGTCATTATGGTTCCACATAGAACCATCAACATTCCAAAAGAACCGTTGAGGAACTCAAATGTTTTTGTGCGTACTAAAATATGTATGTATGGAATTACATTTTATTAAGAATGGCACTCAAATAGTGAATGGAGGTAGCGCGTCCCGCAGTTTCGTTTTTATTATGCCAGGTAGGCTACAGTGGTTGTAAAGCGGATCCATGTGCTTAATTTTAAGAATTGAGCAATAAATATAGTAGCTCCAGAAAGATGGGATCCTCTTTTAAATAGTGTCCACTGGCCAGCCAAAACTCTGCGATTGCGCAGTGACTGGGTTTACAAGAACACGTTTCACTAGGCTCTCTGTAGGCTATGGGCTCTCCAACCCTGTTCCAGGGGTCCTAGGCCTATAGGCTATGGGCTCTCCAACCCTGTTCCAGGGGTCCTAGGCCTATAGGCTATGGGCTCTCCAACCCTGTTCCAGGGGTCCTAGGCCTATAGGCTATGGGCTCTCCAACCCTGTTCCAGGGGTCCTAGGCCTACAGGCTATGGGCTCTCCAAACCTGTTCCAGGGGTCCTAGGCCTACAGGCTATGGGCTCTCCAACCCTGTTCCAGGGGTCCTAGGCCTACAGGCTATGGGCTCTCCAACCCTGTTCCAGGGGTCCTAGGCCTATAGAGAGTTTTTTGGCCACTTTAGTTGTGATACAAACCGTATCAAAACATGTGACTATGATTAGAAAAAGTTCCCCAAAAATGCATGCGCTGTTTCTTGCCTTAGACTGCACATGCTGGGCATCGTTCACGTGGTAATATTCTCCCCCATAAGACTATTCTCAACTTAATCTTGTCTTTACATATACTAAATAATATACAGTACCAGTCAAAAGTTTGGACTCACCTACTCATTCAAGGGTTGTTACATTGTATATTTGAGATTCTTCAAAGTAGCCACCCTTTGCCTTGATGACAGCTTTGCACACTCTGTACACACTTCATCAGTCACTCATTCACAATCTGACAAGCACCTGATAGTGTCTCGAATTTCACGCTGGCATCCTCTTTGTATGGCCATAATACACCCAAAAGAAATCCATGCCTTTTGTGGCCAGTGGCCTTTGTGCCCTTCTCCTTGAGTGCTGCACGCTCGGTAGCACCTCTCACTCACATGGCTCTCCATCACGTGATCGTGTCTTTCTCACAGGCTACAAGTGAAGACCGACATATCGGGAACACAACTGCGCGCGTCCTCATCCAATTCCGAGGTGCATATTGAAGATATTGGAAGAACTGTCCACATTTACTTTTCTTCAGCCAACAAGATGAGTAGGCCAAATGGACAGCAAAAGCACTAGCCTTTGTCAATCTACAATCCTCTATAGTACAAAATTCTACCTATTCTATTCTGTGCGAGAAATAAATATTCCCCAAAAACTTTACGCAATGTGGCTGACGCAACAGATCAGAAAATGTAGCTTCAAATGTTGATAAACTATTAGGCTATTTCTTCACATTATAAGCACAGCAATGCACACATGGCAGTAGGCTATAAGCGTGAAAGATTAAGATGGGGAAAAGAACACAGACACTGGACATAGGAACTCTGTCTAGAAGGCCAGCAACCCGGAGTCGCCTCTTCACTGCTGATGTTGAGACTGGTGTTTTGTGGATACTATTTAATGAAGCTGCCAGTTGAGGACTTGTGAGGCGTCTGTTTCTCAAACTACACACTCTAATGTACTTGTCCTCTTGCTTAGTTGTGCACCGGGATCTCCCACACCTCTTTCTATTCTGGTTAGAGACAGTTTGCACTGTGCTGTGAAGGGAGTAGTACACGGCGTTGTACCAGATCTTCAGTTTCTTGGCAATTTCTCTAAATATCTGTAAAAAAACAAACAAATGTAAAACAAAGTTACTTTTGGCCTCTGAAGAGGGGGTGGATGGGCCAAAAGAATAAACACAAATAAAGAGTAAGTAAGTAAGGTTAGGGTGGTGAGTTTCCCCTGTATAGAGTAGGGTTAGGGTTGTGAGTTTCCCCTGTATAGAGTATCGTTAGGGTGGTGAGTTTCCCCTGTATAGAGTAGGGTTAGGGTGGTGAGTTTCCTCTGTATAGAGTATCGTTAGGGTAGTGAGTTTCCCCTGTAAAGAGTAGGGTTAGGGTGGTGAGTTTCCCCTGTATAGAGTAGGGTTAGGGTGGTGAGTTTCCCCTGTATAGAGTAGGGTTAGGGTGGTGAGTTTCCCCTGTATAGAGTATCGTTAGGGTTGTGAGTCTCCCCTGTATAGAGTAGGGTTAGGGTGGTGAGTTTCCCCTGTATAGAGTAGGGTTAGGGTGGTGAGTTTCCCCTGTATAGAGTATTGTTGGGGTTGTGAGTCTCCCCTGTATAGAGTAGGGTTAGGGTGGTGAGTTTCCCCTGTATAGAGTAGGGTTAGGGTGGTGAGTTTCCCCTGTATAGAGTATCGTTAGGGTTGTGAGTCTCCCCTGTATAGAGTAGGGTTAGGGTGGTGAGTTTCCCCTGTATAGAGTAGGGTTAGGGTGGTGAGTTTCCCCTGTATAGAGTATCGTTAGGGTTGTGAGTCTCCCCTGTATAGAGTAGGGTTAGGGTGGTGAGTTTCCCCTGTATAGAGTAGGGTTAGAGTGGTGAGTTTCCTCTGTATAGAGTACCGTTAGGGTGGTGAGTTTCCCCTGTATAGAGTAGGGTTAGGGTGGTGAGTTTCCCCTGTATAGAGTAGGGTTAGGGTGGTGAGTTTCCCCTGTATAGAGTAGGGTTAGGGTGGTGAGTTTCCCCTGTATAGAGTAGGGTTAGGGTGGTGAGTTTCCCCTGTATAGAGTAGGGTTAGGGTGGTGAGTTTCCCCTGTATAGAGTAGGGTTAGGGTGGTGAGTTTCCCCTGTATAGAGTAGGGTTAGGGTGGTGAGTTTCCCCTGTATAGAGTAGGGTTAGGGTGGTGAGTTTCCCCTTACACTATCAAGAGCTTTGGGTGTCTAGAGTAAGTAAGTACCTAGGTGTCAAATAAAGTAACAGGGTTGAAGTTTTCATCTTAAATCAGCCAAAAATATGCCAATTTAAAAAACAATTTCATTTCTGTGAACATTTCTGTGAAACTGTGTACGTTTTACTTTGCTTGTCTACATGCCATTTTAAAAACAATGCAGATATTGAAGTAAACCTATTTTGGGTTAAGACAAGTAACTACGAGTAAGGGCAAACAGCATGTTAAGCTTGCAAGCTGAGTTTGAATAAGACATCCGATTACCACTTTGCATTTAGAACGGTTGGTTTTATTATAGCTAATAATAACCAAATCATTGATGGATCACTAGATAAAATAAATGCATGTGTCTCGTCTGCCCCTGCAAGCCGGTCGGCATAAGCGTCCCACACTTTGTGGCTGTGGTAACTAGTGATTACCAACTTTCTCCCACTGAAAACAGTCCATGTAATGCTGGTTATTAGGGAAGCTGTTGTTGGTGATGAGAGGCCTAGCGAGCATAGGGATCTGGAGATATGCGGTTAGTGGTTAGGCCAGGCTCCCCATATGAAAAATTACCATACGGAGAAACAACATACTGCAGTAATTGAATATAAAAATGTTTCCATATCCTCAATCCATCGTCAATAATGAAAGATAGTCATAATATAATAATAACCGCTACATCATTTGGGGATTAAATAACAATGAAATAGCCAAAAATGACATTTAAAACCATCAGATGAGGTTGGTTGAGTTTTCTCCATGAGTACACTAACAGAATGTGACTGAGTCTGGATTAAGATACGACTTCCAAGCACAGGGACTTTGTGATAATTAAAGGCACAATTAGGGATCTGGAAATCTGTTGAATGGTGATTTGAACTCTTAAAAAATACTAATTGATTCTTCAAGAATAAGTTACAATTAATACATGCCTTATGGGTTTAACACAACCGTCTTACTCTATCATAACCCCAATATTAGGTTTTAATTACTTAAAACAAGTGACAGAGCTTTTATTTTGCTGTAAAATTAATTCCAGATTGTAGCTTTATTTGAGGTTTTAATTGCAGAGAGACGACCCACCAGTCAGTCAACATCAGCTCTCTTCTCTCACAGTGTTCATCAATTATTAAGCTGGACCATAGTTAAACTACAGTCCAACTTTCATAAAGCAGTTAATTGGATTATCTGGAAGCCTGCAATATCCTGCTACCCAAATGCACATAGGAAGAAGTATGGTGCCAGAGTCACACAGAGACATACAGACAGACACTTAATATCCTCACACAGTGGTGGGAAAAGTCCCCAACTGCTATACTTGAGTAAAAGTAAAGATACCTTAATAGAAAATGACTCAAGTAAAAGTGAACGTCACCAAGTGAAATACTACTTGAGTAAAAGTATAAAAGCATTTGGTACTAAATATACTTAAGTATCAAAATAAAATGTAATTGCTCAAATATACTTAAGTATCAAAAGTAAAAGTGAAAGTATAAGTCATATCAAATTCCTTATATTAAGAAAATCAGAATTAGATCTTCATGCATGTTTCACAAATGTTAAATTTGAAGTTGTTGCAAATGTCACATTTCAAAGTGTTTGAGGTTAAGTTTAGGCATTATCTCAGATTGTTTAAGGTTACGTTTAGGGAGTAACTCTGAATGGTTAAGGTAAGGGTTAAGGTTTGGGATAAGCTTAAAACAAAAATCTCAACAATAACTTTCTATTACTGGATTTGAACATGCAACCTTTGGAACCAGAGGCAGATGCTTCTGAGGCAGATGCTTACAGCCATCAACAAAGCCCTAGCAAAACCGAAACCTACTTGAAGGTAACAACACTCACTGGTGCGCCTAGTGGCCAGTTTCCACGTTATCTCCCGACGTTCTCAGACATAGATGGACATTGAATACTGACTTGTTTCACAGGTGACCTGGCTGGCCAGATCAGAGGCAATAGTGATGACCAGGGATGTTCTCTTGATAATTGTGTGAATTGGAACATTTTCCTTTCCTGCTAAGCATTTAAAATGTAAGAGACAATGTATGAAGTAAAAAGTACATTGTAGTACAGATACCGCCAAAAAACTACTTCAAAGTCAAAATCATGTTTTTCATGAAATTTGATGATATTTTAAGGAAACCATATCAAAGTATTTTGACGGAAGTATGAAAAATGACTGTTGCTTCTACATTGATAAAGTTTAATCATAAAGTTACCCCCTCTCCCATGTCAAACACTTGGATTAATTATTAAGGGGACAAGGTGACATCACCTTAACTTTCACTTTAATACACATTAGGTTTTAGGTTTAATTTATTCGCACCAATAAAAGATGTGAAAGGCAAAACAGTACAGATAAAAAACAGGTAAAAACGTCTCCCATGTCAAACACTTGGATTAATTATTAAGGGGACAAGGTGACATCACCTTAACTTTCACTTTAATACACATTACGTTTTAGGTTTAATTTATTCGCACCAATAAAATATGTGACAGGCAAAACAGTACAGATAAAAAAAAACAGGTAAAAACGGTGTTCTTTAAATTGTTCTCTTAAACAATTTAAATAATAGTGCTGAGTGATTAGTGCTTTACTAGGTCAGTTTGGTTTCGGTTTGATTATAAAAATAAAAAAAATATTTATTTATTTCGGTTTTGATAATTTTAAACATGAAATGCATTATGAAATAATGACATTACAAATATTTTTTTGCTTTTTAATGGAACTTCCAAAGACAAAATTAGTTAACATTCAATTGCCAAAACATTGAAAATATTCCATTGTCTCCATCAGGTCCACATTGGGTAGACATCAATAGAACATTTGTAAATTACTATGAAATAATAAAATATTTCAGTTGTGTATATCACTTAGTTTTTATTTGATTACTTTATTATTTTCCGTTCTTTAAAGTCATCATCTCTTCTCTGCTCTAGCAGTAGCAGCCAAACAGCCAGACAGTGTTATCTCTGTACTCCCATACTGTTCTGTCTTTAGTCATCCTATTTAGCTAGGCTAGCTGCACAGCTGTCTGACAATATCATTTTAGTAGTTCTTCAAAGTAGATAAGGTATACTTTCAAACTGTCTATCTCCCTCTCTCGTCGTTATCTTGTGTACATTCCTCTTTCATGCGGTCTATGCTGTCTGTGTGTATCTAATCTAACCAAACGCAGCATCTCTAGGCGGGGTTTATGACTTTGTGGCCGTGATAACTAGAGATACAGGCGCAATGGATTATGGTCATTGTCGTTAATTACCATGTTTCTGCGCTGAACTAGGTTGAATATTTGCTTCATGAAAACTACTACTACCTTCAGCCCAGCGTCCCACATAGTTCTTGAGTTGATTTAGCTTGTGAAGGATTTGATTTATTTCCAGAGAAACGGCGTGTTGGGCTCACACAAAAACGAGCTAAATGTAATTCAAGTAATTGAGCAGACGTCGGTCAATGAGTTGTTTAATTACAATTTTAAAAAAACGAAATGTTGGTTAATCGCCCAGCACTATTAAATATGTACCGCCTTGTAACCAACATCATAGAAGATGTGTTTGCAGAGTAGCGTGGTTTACGTAGCCTGTTAGCGACTCTACTTGTGCCAAAATTTGACAGTAGGGTGTCAGAAAATATAATTAAAAGTTTACCCTATTCATACATGGCAAAGATACTTATATATTTCCCTGTTCATCTGTGTCTGATGTTAGTTACTGGCTAGCTAGATCTTCAGCCAGCATGGAACAAAAGGGGGGGAGGGGTCATTCAAAACTCTGAGGCAGTTGTCAAGTCAACACAACAAGAGACATGCCAAACGGGAGATGTATAAAAAAAAAGTTGCTTTGTGTATTACTTGAGATGAATTTACTGCAACCCTACTCACTCCATCCAAGTTGCTTGACATTGGCTTTTCAAAGAGCTGACAGTCAAGGCGAGTTCATGAATATAATAAGCTCCCCGCCCACTCTGCCTGTCATTTCAAACTTCCTGGTAGTTAGCCATGAGAGAAAAGTACTTTTAAGAATGACTCTTAGGGAGCTTTAATTCCAAAGGTGTTATTATTGTATTAATTGACAAGTTGAATCAAGTGTGCTAGCTCTGGAACAGCTGGAGGTCCCTGAGGAGAGAATCAATCAACCGTTCTCAAGTGACACAAGGCCATACGTCTTTCACAAGACACCTCTACTGGCCATACTCATACAGTGCATTCGGAAAGTATTCAGACCCGTTTACTTTTTCCACACTTTGTTACATTGCAGCCTTATTGTAAAATTGAATAAATTGTTGTTTTTATTCATCAATCTAATCACAATACCCCATAATGACAAAGCAAAAACAGGTTTTAGAATTTTTTGCAAATGTATAAAACATAAAAAACTGAATTTTTACATTTACATATGTATTCGAACCCTTTACTCAGTACTTTGTTGAAGCACCTTTGGCAGTGATTACATCCTCGAGTCTTCTTGGGTATGACACCACAAGCTTGGCACATCTGTGTTTGGGGAGTTTCTCCCATTCTTCTCTGCAGAGCATCTCAAGCTCTGTCAGGTTGGATGGGGAGTGTTGCTGCACAGCTATTTTCAGGTCTCTCCAGAGATGTTTGATCGGGTTAAAGTCCGGGCTTTGGCTGGGCCACTCAAGGACATTCAGAAACGTGTCCCAAAGCCACTCCTACATTGTCTTGGCTGTGTGCTTAGGGTCGTTGTCCTGTTGAAAGGTGAACCTTTGCCCCAGTCTGAGGTCCTGAGCGCTCTGTAGAAGGATTTCATCAAGTATCTCTCTGTACTTTGCTCTGTTCATCTTTCCCTCGATCTTGACTAGTCTCCCAGTCCCAGCCGCTGAAAAACATCCCCACAGCATGATGCTGCCACCACCAAGCTTCACCATAGGGATGGCACCAGGTTTCCTCCAGACATGACGCTTGGCATTCAGGCCATAGAGTTCAATCTTGGTTTCATCAGACCAAAAACTGTTTTCGCTTTGTCATTATGGGGTATTGTGTATAGATTGATGAGAAAAATATATAATTTTATCCATTTTAGAATAAGGCTGTAACGTAACAAAATGTGGAAAAAGTCAAGGGATCTGAATACTTTCCGAAGGCACTGTATGTAATATATAATAGCATATTTGTAAAAAATACAGGCGCAATGGATTATGGTCATTGTAGTTAATTACCATGTTTCTGCGCTGAACTAGGTTGAATATTTGCTTAATGAAAACTACAACTCCCTTCAGCCCAGCATCCCACATAGTTCTTGTGTTTATTTATCTCGTGAAGGATTTATATCTTTCCAGAGAAATGGCATGTTGGGCTCACCCAAAAAACAAACTAAATGGAATTCAAGTAATTGAACCAACGTTTGTCAATGAGTTGTTTAATTATAATAATAAAAAACCGAAATGTCGGTTAATCGCCCAGCACTATTAAATAAGTAACGTAAACTCACCACATTCCGTACAAATGTGCGCAACCGCAACATTCAAACGAGGCTACAAAGAAAACGAATGGGACTGTAGTGACTGTGTTGACTTCAAAATCTGGGGTGTGAACTAGGTTTCTATTCAAGCGTTGATCGACATGGTAATGGCTCTATAGTATTGGAGAAAAGTTGAAAAAACTGACCCTCTGTTACATCGTGACGTGTCATGCCGTAACGTACAGCACGCATAAAGCAACTATTTCTGTCTTACAATCTCTCACCACCAGGTGTAGCACTTCTCTCATCCTTTAAAAACAATAAATGGATAGTGACGGGGGTAAGGGGGGATACCTAGTCATTTTTTGCGTCATCATTGCATGCGATCATCATTCTCAAAGCCGCTGTTTACTTCTAAGATCACTTTAGCAACACCCTAAAAACCTGATTCAAATTCGACACAAACCTACAAATAGGTTTGTCATGACACATTATATAAACTCTTTAAAGTGTTTTATTTACATTTTAAAGGCGATAAGGTGATAAGTTGGACAGACCGAGTGAAAAAAAGCAATTTTCCCACACGACATCTCTCCTTCTCACTATCACGCATTAGTTTCGCTTCCCCACCCGCCATTTAAAAAAATACCCAATGGGGCTCATTGCCTTCTTGAATCATGCAGAAACGGGCAGCGTGGGGGTCATGTAATTGATTCTGTTGGAAAGGGGAGAAATTGTGCTTTATAATGATATTGACATGACAGTTGATCTGGAAGTATTACGATTTTGGGGCGCAAAAATAAGGTCAATTGTACGGACCTAGGCGATGTACAAAAGTGAGTGAGTTTACGTTGCCGCCTTGTAACCAACATCGTAGAAGGCGTGTTTGCAAAGTGGCGTGGTTTACGTAGCTAGTTAGCTACTCTATATAGTATAATAGCATATTAGAACAACTGGAATGACACTCACTGCCCAAAAAGAGCTGTGAGCAAACCACGCCCCAAAATAGTCTAATGAGCCGTCTCCCCTAAATATACATTATCACTAAACGAGCAAAGAACCCTTTTGTGAACTGTAAAGAACCATTGAAGAGCCATTTGAGTCATTATGGTTCCACATAGAACACACACACACACACACTGCTAGCAAGTAAAGCAGAACTATTTTTGCTATTGCAATAATCACCTGTTAAAAGCCAGTTAGGAGGCAGATAACAGGAAGGGGATGTACCTCCATCAGTGCGGTAGCTAGTAATAAATATGAATAAGGTCTACAGTATAGTGGGCACAGAAGGATGTTATGTATCGTCACGATACCAGTCTGTGTCCCAAATGGCATCCTATTCCCTATATAGTGCACTACTTTCGACCAGGGCCCATGGATCTCGTCAAAAGTAGTGCATTATATAGAAAATAGGGTGCCATTTGGGATGCAACCCAGTGCTGTAGTTGGCAGTCAGAGAATGATTTGTGTGTCTCCGCTAGACCAGTACAGAGCAGAAGAAGAGGATGTGGTTTATTGTTCACTTCCATCTCTAATGTAATCAGATGGAGGATGGGGCTGAGGCAGGATACTGTGATTAGTCTCTGCTAATGCAGCCATGCAGGTCCACCAACAAGAACACCAGTAGAGGCTGCACTGTAAAGAACTTGACAGTATCTTACAGGCAGCTCGGTGGTGAGTAAAATTTGGTATATAAATACGGTATCAAAGCAAGTACTGTGTAATGACACACAGTACAATACCGTAAAATTAACTGTATTATACTGTAAAAAAGTAAATGCTACCGTAATTGGAATGAACGAATGATGGATGAATGACTGGGTTTGTATTTCACAGCATTTTACTGTAAATAATTGGTGGAAGCAGGTTGCCTTTCAGGTGAAGTGTTTATACATTACAGCATACAAGGTTAAAATCTGTCGTTCTGCCCCTGAACAAGGCAGTTATCCCACTGTTCCTAGGCCGTCATTGAAAATAAACTTGACTTAAATAAAGGTAAAAAATAAATAAAAATAAATAAAAATATGAATGAATATTTGAGGTTTTAAATCCCTTGCACTTCTAGAGAACTTAACACAGGTTTCCAAACTGGCTGCGACTACAGGGCAAAACAGGCCAAAAGGACATGGCAAAATGCTAAACCATTTAATTGATGGGGCACTCTAACCACATAGGAGTTAAATTGGTACAGCATTCTCACTCATGGGTGCAACAAATATAGCCTCTTACCAGACACGCCTCAAAATACGTTAATGAGCCAGAAACAACAATACCATGCATCCACTGGTCAAAAGGTTTTTAGATATGGTACTGTACTGTATTTTGTTGGGTGGAATTACAGTACAATTTGAAATACAGCAATTTTCCCACAATCATTTACAGTATGCTGCAGCAACAAGTTTTATACTATTGACAATACCTAAAATGACCGTAGAAATTACAGTTTTCCGTTACAGTGTGGTGCAGAAGGAACGCTCATAGTAATGGATATTACAATGAGCCTATCTTCTGATGTTAAATTACACCAGTCTCCACTAGTGAACATAGAACATCCATGGAGCTCGCTGTGTGATGTCCTGAACACACACTATAAAGTGTACTGCCCTGACTCTTCTTGCTCAACAGGTAGGCTAAGGGCTCTATTCAATCTGTATCACTGAGGCGACTCCAACACCATCACGACTCCAACACCATCAATAAGTTTGCTGACGACACAACAGTGGTAGGCCTGATCACCAACAACGATGAGAGGGAGGAGGGAGGAGGTCAGAGACCTGGCCGTGTGGTGCCAGGATAACAACCTCTCCCTCAATGTGAGCAAGACAAAGGAGCTGATTTTTATTTTATTTCACCTTTATTTAAACAGGTAGGCCAGTTGAGAACAAGTTCTCATTTACAACTGCGACCTGGCCAAGATAAAGCAAAGCAGTGCGGCACAAACAACAACACAGAGTTACACATGGAATAAACAAACGTACAGTCAATAACACAATAGAAAAAAAGTCTATATACAGTGTGTGCAAATGGCGTGAGGAGGTAAAGGCAATAAATAGGTGATTAGGACAATAGGACAATTTAGCAAATTAACACTGGAGTGATGTGCAGATGATGTGCAAGTAGAAATACTGGTGTGCAAAAGAGCAAGGCGTAAATAAAAACAATATGTGGATGGTAGATTGGATGGGCTATCTACAGATTGGCTGTGTACAGCTGCAGATTGGTTAGCTGCTCAGATAGCTGATGTTTAAAGTTAGTGAAGGAGATATAAGTCTCCAACTTCAGCGATTTTTGCAATTCGTTCCAGTCATTGGCAGCATGGAAGGAAAGGCGGCCAAAGAAGGTGTTGGCTTTGGGGATGACTAGAGATATACCTGCTGGAGCGTGTGCTACGGGTGGGTGGTGTTATCGTGACCAGTGAGCTGAGATAAGGCGGAGCTTTACCTAGCAAAGACTTATAGATGACCTGGAACCAGTGGGTCTGGCGACGAATATGTTGCGAGGGCCAGCCGACGAGAGCATACTGGTCCCAGTGGTGGGTGGTGTATGGGGCTTTGGTGACAAAACGGATGGCACTGTGATAGACTGCATCCAGTTTGCTGAGTAGAGTGTTGGAGGCTATTTTGTAAATTACATCGCCGAAGTCAAGGATCGGTAGGATAGTCAGTTTTACGAGGGTATGTTTGGTGGCGTGAGTGAATGATGCTTTGTTGCGAAATAGGAAGCCGATTCTAGATTTAAGTTTGGATTGGAGATGTTTAATATGAGTCTGGAAGGAGAGTTTACAGTCTAGCCAGACACCTAGGTATTTGTAGTTGTTCACATATTCTAAGTCAGAACCGTCCAGAGTAGTGATGCTAGTCGGGCGGGCGGGTGCGGGCAGCGATCGGTTGAAAAGCATGCATTTAGTTTTACTCGCGTTTAAGAGCAGTTGGAGGCCACGGAAGGAGTGTTGTATGGCATTGTAGCTCGTTTGGAGGTTTGTTAACACAGTGTCCAAAGAAGGACCAGATGTACACAGAATGGTGTCGTCTGCGTAGAGGTGGATCAGGGAATCACCCGCAGCAAGAGCGACATCGTTGATATATACAAAGAAAAGAGTCGGCCCGAGAATTGAAACTTGTGGTACCCCCATAGAGACTGCCAGAGGTCCGGACAACAGGCCCTCCGATTTGACACACTGAACTCTGTCTGAGAAGTAGTTGGTGAACCAGGCGAGGCAGTCATTTGAGAAACCAAGGCTGTTGAGTCTGCCGATAAGAATACGGTGATTGACAGAGTCGAAAGCCTTGGCCAGGTCGATGAAGACGGCTGCACAGTACTGTCTTTTATCGATGGCGGTTATGATATCGTTTAATACCTAGGTAGTCGTTACTACGCTAGCAAGCGGGAGACACGGCATTAAAAAAAAAGAGTTAGCAGGCAAGGGGCTAGTAGAAGCGTCTGATCGGACGTCCGGTAAAGGCCAGTTGAGGGCACAACGGATGGAATTACGTCGGCAGACCAGTCGTGATAGAACGGCGGAGCTCCGTGTTGACAAAGGGTCCAGGCCAGTTGGCAAACGAGGTATTGTAGCTGGAGTAATTTGTTTTGCTAGCTGGGAAATGTGCCTGGCTCGCGGCTAACTGGTGCTAGCTTCGGAACAAGAGCGTTAGCCACTATAGCCACTCGGTAGCAGCTAGCTAGCAGCCATGATCCGATGCAAAGGTCCAGAGCTTACGGCAAGAATCCGGTGGAGTAGTGGATTCTAGTCGTGTTAGTGAAGAGTCCGGGAGGCATCAGCTGTGAAGCCGAGTGATCACTGAGCAGGCCGGGAGGTGGGCCTGGCTCAAAGCTAGCTTCGGGGCTGGGCCACTCGGTGGCAGCTAGCTAGCTGTGATGATCAGGGGTAATGGTCCAGGGCTTCCGGCAGGAATCCGGTGTTGTAGTGGAGAAAACAGTCCGATACTGGCAGGCTGGCAAGTATTATCCAGGCTAAAAGCGGCTGGTGTCTGTGCAAAAGGTAATGGCCGTTAGCAGTGGCAAACAATGACTAAATAGCTAGTAGCTAATTAGCTGGTTAGCTTCTGATGGCTAGCTTCTGATGGAGGTTCTGGCTATAGGTCTAAAAATAGCAGATCCGTGTCACATTGAGTGAGGCGGATTGCCGGAAGGTATATTTCATTTAAAAATGGAAAATGAGATTGAAAATAAATAGAAATATATAATATATATATAAATATATAAAGAGAACGACAAACAACGTCTGCACTACTACGCCATCTTGGATATGAATTGATTGTGGAAGAGGATGGAAAAGGAGGGCCGAACACGGCCCCATTCACATCGATGGGGCTGTAGTGGAGCAGGTCGAGAGATTCAAGTCCCTTGGTGTCCACATCACCAACAAACTATCATGGTCCAAACACACCAAGACAGTTGTGAAGAGGGCACGACAACACCTTTCCCCCTCAGGGGACTGAAAAGATTTGGTATGGGTCCCCAGATCCTCAAAAAGTTCTGCAGCTGCACCATCGAGAGCATCCTGACCAGTTGCATCACTGCCTGGTATGGCAACTGTTCGGCATCTGACCGTAAAGAGCTACAAGTACCCAGTACCCCAGTACATCACTGTGGCCAAGCTTCCTGCCATCCAGGACCTATATACTAGGTGGTGTCAGAGGAAGGCCCAAAAAATTGTCAAAGACTGTTCTCTCTGCTACCGCACGGCAAGCGGTACCGGAGCGCCAAATCTAGGTCCAAAAGACTTCTTAACAGTTTCTACCCCCAAACTATAAGAATGCTGAACAATTAATCAAATGGCCACCGAGACTATTTACATTAACACCCACCCATTTGTTTTTACACTGCTGCTACTCACTGTTTATTATCTATGCATAGTCACTTTACCCCTACCTACATGTACAAATTACCTCGACTAACCTGTACCCCCGCAAATTGACTCGGTACCGGTACCCCCTGTATATAGCCTCGTAATTGTTCTTTTATTGTGTTACTTTTTGAGAAAAAAAATATTACTTTAGTTGATTTAGTAAATATTTTCTTAACTCTATTTCTGGAACTGCATTTGGTTAAGGGCTTGTCAGTAAGCATTTCACGGTGACAAATACAATTTGATTTGATTTTCACGATAGAAATGTAAAGGTAATTTCTGATTGAGACGACATATGCAGCGTTTATCGTGAATGCAATCTGCGCTAACATGGGACCATTGCCTTTAAATTTAAATCACGCTGTAACTTCTGCGAAATACGTATTGAATAGAGCCCTAAGTTAGAAGCGGGGTAAGATGAAAAAGCTAGAGGCAGGCTTCTTAGGTATGCTAGAGGCTAGGTTAGAGGCGGGGTTACAGGTACAATTAAAGGATTAGAGGCAGTACTCAGCCCATCCAAATAGGTTAGGGAATTCATGTTTGGAGCTGTGGACAGATGCTGCTCTTTAAATGAGACTTCTGACATTAACAACAGTTAGCGGTTAGCTGTTAGTATGCTCCTACGAGGCCTCCCTTTACAGCTGCGTGTGCGTGTGTGTGTGCGTGCGTATTCCGATGAGGCCTCCCTACAGCTGTTCAGGGGCCGTTTCTTCTTTTAATTGGGATGTGAGAGATCATAGATTACATTAGTGTAGCCGCCCGCGCAGCACCAGACACTGTGGGACAACGCACTCCCACAGACCACCCCTGCCCTTCCTCCCTCTCTCCTCCCTACCTCCCCTCTCCTCCCTTCCTATCGTCCTCCCTCCCTCCCTCCCTCCTGCCTACTTCTCTCCCCTCCCTAACTAACTCCCCTCTCCTCCCTTCCTTCCTCCCTCCCCACCTCTCCTCCCTTCTCCACCTCCCCCCTCTCCTCCCTCCCTCCCCTCTCCTCCCTACCTCCCCCCTCCCATGCCTCCTCCACCCTCTCCTCCCATCCCTCCTCCTCCCTCTCCTCTCACTCCCTGTTCTATATGTCCTCTGGGTTGTTACCATCAACACTGCCTGCTGTTTAATCAGACTCCCATACGGAGCATGGGCCCTGACGGACCTCGCTTAATAATGAGAGAGTGTGTGTGTGTTTGTGTGTGTGTGAGTGTGTGAGTGTGTGTGTGTGTGTGTGTGTGTGTGTGTGTGTGTGTGTGTGTGTGTGTGTGTGTGTGTGTGTGTGTGTGTGTGTGTGTGTTTGAGCACGTGTATGTGTGTGGGTGTAAATGGAATATGTGTTGCTATGGATACAGGGAAGAAGTGTGCTAAGAAGTGGTTTTTTAAAATAGTATTAGAATAAATGTTCTATTCAGGTTTTCAGTTATTTTTCTTCTTCCTAAAGCCAGTATGCTGCTGGCAGTCTAGACGGTGTGGCTGTAACCTATCCCTCCTGTCCGGGCCGCACTGACATATCATATATTTCAAGGAGACAATCTCCTTATTTCTATATAACTTAAATATGCCCAAGGGAGCCCAAGGGAGATTACATATCTGTAACCAGAGGAGAGGCATAGATTGACTCAGAGGCTGTTACTCGATTCAAACTTGATTAGGTCAAATTGAGGAACGAATGTGCTTTCCAGGGTAGATGGGGGGCTGCATACACACACACTGGGCAGAAGACAGGGCAAAAGGGGTTATTGACATTGTTACATGGCTCTCTAAGAGGCCAAGGTATTGGGCAGAGAGCATGTTGTTCTTGCTCAGTATGGCTTCAAGGGAAAAGGGTCATATTTTCTGGGTAGAGTGTAACAGCCAGTCAGGGTAATATAGTAATAGAGGGAGCTTTTTAGTTCTTAACTCCCTGTTGAATGAATAGAAGTGACAGGACATTTGATCCTGTCAGTCAAGACTAGGCCTAACCTAGACCTCTCTCAGGATCTCGTAGAGTTAAGCACATACACACATGCTGGCCCCAACTGACACCCTCACACACACACACACACACACACACACACACACACACACACACACACACACACACACACACACACACACACACACACACACACACACACACACACACACACACACACACACACACACACACACACACACACACACACATGGATTGGGACTTTTGACCAGAGGGCGAGTGAATTTGGGACGATCCATTTCACTTAAGCACAGAAGGGGCTCAGAGGGTTAATCCAGGACTACTAGCGTTTCCCTTGAGTTTCCAGTCTGTCTGTTTGTCTGTGGTCTGGTTTGACTTGATTTGTTTTGTTTTTTTCACTAAAGCTCTTCACTGAGGTCCAAAACACCAGATAACATAATCTTCTTTGTTTAAGAGACCAGAGATGTGATGCAGAGTGCAGATATAATCTGGTGTGATTCATTAATAAGACCATGGGAGGATTTGACAGTGTAGTGTGTGTACTGCTGTCACACACGCACACACATAGACACACGGATGAATGGGAGTGTTGACCAGAGGGCGGGAGACCATGGGAAGATTTGACAGTACCAAGTGACTTAGTGTACAGAGAGAACAAGAGAGGACCTAGTGCTGAGGCTTGGAGGACACCTGTAGTGAGACATCATTAAGGACCTAGTACCGAGCCTTGGGGGACACCTGTAGGGAGACATTGAAGAGGACCTCATACATAGCCCTGAGGGACACCATCTGAGCTAGCTACTAACATTAAGATCATTGAATTTGAATGCTTCTTTAACTTTTAATTAATTCAGGAGTCATTCCATGTCATTTCAGCAAGCCATGACACCCACCATCTCAGATTGTTCTGAAATAGTTTATGTAGTTAGAAACAGGTAAGATTGGCATTCCAGAAACATTATTTTGTTGAAATGTAATTTTATCTCTGAGAAATTAAGCTAATTGATTGTATCCAAGTTGGCCATTTTCATTTATGAGATACAGATAATATCAAATAAATATAGTACCCAACATCCGATTTGGACCAAACTTCGTAAGACATGAGGGATAAAAAAAAAAGTCAAAAGCCACCCACAGACTCCCCCACACCCCATGGCAATCCCACCCCGACAACCAGTATACAGTATCAGTTCTCTATGTTTAACAAGTAGTATGAAGGTGCGGCTTGGAGTATTGGTTCTCCATACTATGTAATGTATTCCCTGTGAATCTGGTGATTTTTTCTCCGGTTCAGAGAAATTTGTTTTTGAAGTCGCTTGCATTATTTACCATAAATTATTGTGACTGTACCAGCACACACTAGATGACGCTGTTCCTGCTACACCGCCACACTCTTTTATCCACTTTTAATGGTCTCGTGCTTATTAAATATATCACAACATTTTCTTTGCAACTTTGGGTAGAAAACCAATAGATTTGGCTCATGATGTGTCACGCCTTGACCATAGAGATCCTTTTATTCTCTATGTTGGTTAGGTCGGGGTATGACTAGGGTGGGTTATCTAGGTTATTATTTGTCTATGTTGGCCTGGTATGGTTCCCAATCAGAGGCAGCTGTTTATCTTGTCTCTGATTGGGGATCATACTTAGGCAGCCTTTTACCACTGGGTTTTTGTGGGATCTTGTTTGTTTGTGTGTAGTTGACTGTGTGCACTGCATTTGACTTCACGTTTTGTTCTGTATTGTTTTGGAGTTTCTTTAATTAAACATGTGGAACTCTACGCACGCTGCGCCTTGGTCCGTTAATTCTACAAAGGACCATGACATGATGAAAATAAAATTGTGTGGTCATCCTCATAATTCAAGCCAGTCCTCTATGAAAGCAAATCAGATTGTCCTAATAGCAACCTAATGCTATATTTATTGAATATGATCTGAATCCTATGAATTAAAATGGCCAATTTAGGTGCAATTAATTAGAGATCAAATTATATTTGAACAAAATAATGTTTCAGGAATGCTAACCTTATCTGTTACAGAAATGATTTCAGAACAATCTGAGATGGTGGGTGTCAAAATCCTATTTTTTGTGCTTTTTCAGGTGGAACGACCCTCACATGTTTTCCATTCAGAATGCTTTAATCTGTAATGTTATGTTTGTAAGTAGAATAAACCCCAAAAATGTAGACTACTACTTACGTCTTTATTCTAATGAAAGTCTATGCTGCTTCCTAGTTACATCAATACATGCTTTCCATAGTGGGGTGCCTGTGCTGAGGTAATGAATAGCAAATGATCCATGCATGGGGTTAGTGAAGGGCTCCCCCCTCTGACTCCCAGTCTCTCTACTGTTCTTCACTATCACGGAAGGGGTTGACACACTTAACCACAGTCAAGTCAGCAGGAAAAAGCACATTCCACCCCACACTTGATATACAATTTCACCCTAATTAGGTGGAACCACCAATACAGTGTCCTTTCGGAATAGTAAGGACTCTCATATAGAACCATGCCCCCCTCTAAGCTCACTATAGTCTTTCCTGTCAGATTTCTTGCATCAGCATAAACCCCAAACGATGATGATATCACTCACAGAGATAAATCAAGATCTAGATTAATCTTAATGATGTCATCTCTCTGAAAAAGACAATACAACATTCTAGAATGAAATGTATGTCTGCTGGAACTCTTGCTTTGGCACACACACAACCAAGTATGACTTTGGGTAGCTAAGCAACAGGCCCCCTTATGTAGATAAAACCCCAACACAACATTGATGTCACACTGTGTCTAACTGACTGCGATGACAGACTAAAACAGTCAATCTATGTGTATATTGGTTATTAATTGAGGAACATATTACATGTGAAAGAACTTGATAAACAAGAGGAATAATCAGTCAGACAAACTGGGTATTTTTAATGAATGGATATCTATTCAAGCTGTCAGCTTCGGTGTTTGTTGCTGCTGTCACGCCCTGATCTGTTTCACCTGTCCGTGTGATTGTCTCCATCCCCTCCAGGTGTCGCTTATTTTCCCCAGTGTATTTATCCCTGTGCTTCCTGTCTCTCTGTGCCAGTTTGTCGTGTATGTTTCCAAGTCAACCAGCGGTTTTTCGCCTGCTTTTTGCATTCTCCTTTTTTTGTTGTTGACCCTTGCCTGTTTCTGGACTTTGTACCCGCCTGCCTGACCATTCTGCCTGCCTTGACTACAAGCCTGTCTGCCACTATGCACCTCCTGGACTCTGATCTGGTTTTGACTTTTTTGCCTGTCCACGACCATTCTCTTGCCTACCCCTTTGGATTAATAAACATTGTAAAACTCCAACCATCTGCCTCCTGTGTCTGCATTTGGGTCTCGCCTTGTGCTTTGATAGCTGCTACGCTTTGTTACATTGTCTCTGGCAAGTTGTGTCATCTTCTCAGTCATTTCATTTGAGTATTTTTGGAATAAAAGAGCTTAATTATTTCGTAATAATACAACAAAATTATACCCATAAGCCTCTGGTCAAAAGAAGTGCACTATGTAGGGAATAGGGTGCCATTCGGTGCCAGTGAGAAGACTTATCAATGAGACAAACTGGGGCAACAATTGAGATTTATAAGCATACACACACACACACTATAGCATGCATCTTTAAGATAAGCCAGAGTCTGTCAGTGCCACTGGAGTCATTCACAAGAGCAGCAGTAGATTTTTTTGCCTAAGAGCCCTGCCTGGAATAAATAGCATTTTCCATCACACACAAACACCACACGCACATGAACACACGCACACACACACACACTCAATAAGAATCAGCTTGCCTCTGATTTTAGCTTCTTAAAGCTCCTGCCATATCATCAATGCAACGGGGGAAGAAAATGTAGTTTGGCATGGCTGTTTATTTTATGTTATGGATATTTACTCCACTAAAGAGAATATAAATATAAAAACAGACAAAACCTCAGCTTCCCTTCCTCCATGACAACGCATCTGTTATTGTCAATTTGTGTTTTTCGTAAGAAGAAACTGCACGCAGAATACATAAACCGTGTAACTACAGGCATATAATAACATCTGGTTAACTTGTTCTGATGATGACGACTTGATTGACATATAATTAGAAGTTGGATAGATTTTCAAATGCTTTATGACCAAGTAAGGGATGGGGATTGTTGTAATACTGACAGGCACTCATACAGTGTCATACAGATTGTGTTTCTAAATAGTCAGAGGTAAATGTGTCCGCGGCTACTCTATCTCATAGCTGTACTGTAAACAGTAAGTGCTCCCAATTGTTTTGATTATTCAAGAAAAGAACAGTATAGCAAATATCAGTCCTACAATCAACCACCTGCGCTGCACTTCCTGATTTCCCTGATTACATAAACAACACTTGGGCCAGACTGAGAAAGTTGAAATGTTCCGACAGCGTGCTGCTTTTTACCTCTCTGACAGACTCTGACGCTGACACACACACACACACACACACACACTTCCACCACCTCTCGAACACAGCAGGCAACACTTACCAACGCAGCATGAATTACTTTATTCAAATAAATGGAAAAGGAGCACTGTTGACGTCAACCATTGAAATCTTTGGCACGATTCATGGGAATAATGGTAGTTTAGGGCACACTATCAGTGGTAGCGATAATGTTAGCAGTTGGATCTTGGCAGTTAATAATCGTTTAAATTACAATAGAAATTAAAAAGGTCTCAGAATCTTTTCACTCCAAAATCTTCACTCCACTGTTGATACAGTCCCAAAATCTTCACTCCACTGTTGATACAGTCCCAAAATCTTCACTCCACTGTTGATACAGTCCCAAAATCTTCACTCCACTGTTGATACAGTCCCAAAATCTTCACTCCACTGTTGATACAGTCCCAAAATCTTCACTCCACTGTTGATACAGTCCCAAAATCTTCACTCCACTGTTGATACAGTCCCAAAATCTTTTTCGTGTCAGCAAGTTTTCATGATTTAGGGTTTTCAAGATGTAAAGTATAACTTGCCACATCATCATGATGGTGTGTTTTAAATTATACGATGCATTTTGCATCATCATGATGGTGTATTTTGAATCATACGATGCATTTTGCATCATCATGTTGATGTGGCCGGTGACACTTTGCTTCTTGAAATTCCAATACAGTATTTTGATGGCTGACATGCAAAACATTTTTGGGACTGTATGGACTAATGAAAGAAATACCAGAAGGTAGTTTTTGAGTGGATAATACATTTAACTGCCTGACTTGATGTAACCTGACTGTTAGATCTGCACTTTATAACTTAATGGCTACTTCTGTTGCATGTAACAACAAAAAGAAGTGTTCCTCTTGCCCCTCCTTCCCTAGCTTTAAAAGCTTTGCTTTTAGGAGTATCATTTTGCAAAGAGTACTGGAGATGTTTTTATAATTACATTCACAACAAGTAAAGTCTAGCTCCAGAACTCTGAGGAACACATGATGCCTCATGGTTCTGAACATCTTGTTTCATCTTCCAAATGGCACCCTATTTCCTATATAGTGCACTACTTCTTAACAGAGCCCTATGGGCACTAAATAGGGAATAGGGTGCCATTTGGGATGCATTCAATCTAATTTAGATACCAAACATCTTCCTTTACGAGCCCTTCCCTCAGCTTTACAGCAAACCAAATGGCGGAGCTGGCAGTTTTGTTGTTGTTTTTTAAATGAAGGAGTGGGCCTTTAATAAAGCCAGGCCTTAGTAAAGTGAGGGTGGTTCCATAAAAACACTTTAGTGAAGGAGGAGAGAGTCAGTTAGCAGGTTCTGAGAGTGGTTTAATCTGCCTCTAAACATGCAAGTGTAGCAGGATGCAGAGCTTGGCTGTGGTCCTAACAGTGGTCCTAAAAGGCCAGACTGAATCTATGTGTTGGAGGGAATTCCAATGTCCATGTAGTGTTAAGGGCCTGTGCTGAGAGAGGTACTTTCTTTTGTATGGCTTCTTTTGCATGGCTTTTTATTATTTATTGTGTATTTTTTTATAAATGTGTATCACACTGTTGAGGAGAGCTTGCAAGTAAGCATTTCACTGTACCGTTTACACCTTGTATCCTGTACACGTGACAAATAAACTTTCATTTGATTCGCTACAGAGCATATCACTACCATGAACGGCATGAATGGTGGAGACCCCAAGCCTGTATGGGACACTGCACCTCTTCATTGGTTCATTTGTTATTTTGGTCATTTGTTCATATGATCATGCATAGCTTGAATGTTCCAATATCCACACAAGCATGCTGCTTAGAGTGAAGCAGTGTATTGGCTATTCATTCGAAGTAGTATGTCACTGTAGCGTGGATTATTGGAACATAGATCAGACCATGTATTTTCCCCAGCTCTTGTTGCTGCGATATTTTTCAATCAATGTATTTTTCAGTCACTTTAAAAAGCCTCAGTTTAAAAAATAAGATGCATCTTTCCACACACAGTAACAGTAGGTGGTGATGACATGCAGCAGTGCACATGGGGAGCTCCTTCAGAAGGCTTAGCTGGTAGTTAGCGCCCGTCGTGCACAGCGATGTGAAGCTAGCTTCTCTAATTGGCATCCAGGGTGGAAGCGCCGTGCGCACTGCTAACGTCCTCTCTCCTAAGTGGTGCACCCACGATTGTCTTCAGGTCAGGGGGTCAGAGAGAAGATTTACATAAAGTGCCATGCTAAAGACAATTTAAAGCCAAATAGGTTTCCATTTAAAGGCACTGTACAATATGGGATCTGGGAATCTGTTCAATGCTGTTTGGCGGTCATAACCATTGAACAGATTCCCCAATTGCCAGACTGTACCTTTAAAGCAATGGTATAAAAGTATAAGGGAAGGTTGAATGTAGAGAAAAATGTATTTATTTAATCCTCATTCTCCCTCGTTCCTCATCCCTCTGTCTCACTGTATGCATTTTATTTCCCCTTCTTCGATGGTGGATTAGGAATAGTCCAGCTCAGGGCCAACAATTCAACATGGACGCTCACAGACCACAGACACAAAGTAATCACATCGACAAAAGACTCTCGGAAAAGCACAAACAATCTTACTAACATTGTACCCAAACTGATAGTTGATAGGCTACCAATCAGCTAATGGATGTTAGGGTCCAGTGGTTAATCTGGTCATCCATTTAGAGATGGGTTGTGATCATAACAGGGGTTAGGGTCAGGGGTCAGGAGGGGTTAGAGATCAGCAGGACGAAGTCTATTGTATCTGAGGACAAAGTGGCAGGAGATTAAAACACAACAACAGGAGTGACTTTAGTTGTGAGTTTAGTCATCCTGGCGTGTGTGTGTGTGTGTGTGTGTGTGTGTGTGTGTGTGTGTGTGTGTGTGTGTGTGTGTGTGTGTGTGTGTGTGTGTGTGTGTGTGTGTGTGTGTGTGTGTGTGTGTGTGTGTGTGTGTGTGTGTGTGTGTAATCTACTGTATGTCTAATCTCCTTCCCAGGCTGTAGCTAGTGAAGCTTCCTCACACCAGCTGGGCCAGAGCTAGAATGGCCTCATTAGCTAAGGCTCATTCCCCCTTTTCCGCATTCCCTCCTTCTCTCTCTGCGCTAAGGCTCGTCCCCCCATTCCCATCTCTAAAGTCTTTCCCCTTTACCGCATTCCCTCTTTCACTCCTCTTTCTCTCTCCGCTAAGGCTCATCCCCTCATTCCCCTCCTTCTCTCCTTCCCCTATTACCTCCTTCTCTCATTCCCTCATCCTCTCTGCTAAGGCCCCTTTATCCCATCCTCTTAATTTCTTCCTCTAAAGGCTGATCCCCCTATCCCCAGCCGTTCCAATGGAGCTCCTGTTGCTCTTTTTAGGGGCAGACACCATTTGCAATAGCATTAGGCCATAAGCGAGATGTGGCTACTGGGCTGTAGCATGCTAAAACCAGAATCTTAAGAGTTTTTTAATCCTCCTGCCCAAAGAGCCAGAACAATGCCTTCTGACAGGGTAGTTCATGCATGCAGCTGTTAATGCATAGCTAGGTTAGCTAGTGTGTTCCTCAAAGAGAGAGAGAGAATGATAGGAATGATCAGATTTGTATTACAAAATAAACTCAGCAAAAAAAGAAACGTCCTCTCACTGTCAACTGCGTTTATTTTCAGCAAACTTAACATGTGTAAATATTTGTATGAACAAAACAAGATTCAACAACTGAGACATAAACTGAACAATTTCCACAGACATGTGACTAACAGAAATTGAATAATGTGTCCCTGAACAAAGGGGGGGTCAAAATCAAAAGTAACCGTCAGTATCTGGTGTGGCCACCAGCTGCATTAAGTACTGCAGTGCATCTCCTCCTCATGGACTGCACAAGATTTGCAAGTTATTGCTGTGAGATGTTACCCCACTCTTCCACCAAGGCACCTGCAAGTTCCCGGGCATTTCTGGGAGGAAATGGCCCTAGCCCTCACCCTCCGATCCAACAGGTCCCAGACGTTCTCAATGGGATTGAGATCCGGTCTCTTCGCTGGCCATGGCAGAACACTGACATTCCTGTCTTGCAGGAAATCACGCACAGAAAGAGCAGTATGGCTGGTGGCATTGTCATGCTGGAGGATCATGTCAGGATGAGCCTGCAGGAGGGGTACCACATGACGGAGGAGGATGTCTTCCCTGTAACGCACAGCGTTGAGATTGCCTGCAATGACAACAAGCTCAGTCCGATGATGCTGTGACTCACCACCCCAGACCATGACGAACCCTCCACCTCCAAATTGATCCCGCTCCAGAGTACAGGCCTCAGTGTAAAGCTTATTACTTTGACGATAAACGCGAATCCGACCATCACCCCTGGTGAGACAAAACCGCTACTCGTCAGTGAAGAGCACTTTTTGCCAGTCCTGTCTGGTCCAGCGACGGTGGGTTTGTGCCCATAGGCGACGTTGTTGCCGGTGATGTCTGGTGAGGACCTGCCTTACAACAGGCCTACAAGCCCTCAGTCCAGCCTCTCTCAGCCTATTGTGGACAGTCTGAGCACTGATGGAGGGATTGTGCGTTCCTGGTGTAACTCGGGCAGTTGTTGTTGCCATCCTGTACCTGTCCTGCAGCGGTGATGTTCAGATGTACTGATCCTGTGCAGGTGTTGTTACACATGGTCTGCCACTGCGAGGACAATCAGCTGTCCGTCCTGTCTCCCTGTAGTGCTGTCTTAGGCGTCTCACAGTACGGACATTGCAATTTATTGCCTTGGCCACATCTGCAGTCCTCATGCCTCCTTGCAGCATGCCTAAGGCACGTTCACGCAGATGAGCAGGGACCCTGGGCATCTTTCTTTTGGTGTTTTTCAGAATCAGTAGAAAGGCCTCTTTAGTGTCCTAAGTTTTCATAACTGTGACCTTAATTGCCTACCATCTGTAAGCTGTTAGTTTCTTAACGACCGTTCCACAGGTGCATGTTCATTAATTGTTTATGGGTTTATGGGTTCAATCCCATTGAACCATAAAGCATGGGAAACAGTCTTTAAACCCTTTACAATGAAGATCTGTGAAGTTATTTGGATTTTTACGAATTATCTTTAAAAGACAGGGTCCTGAAAAGGGACGTTTCTTTTTTGCTGATTTTATACGTTTGTTGCTGTGAATTGGCAGGATAGTCACAACCCTAGAATTGTGCTTTTTAAAATGCTCTATATCGTTCTGGGTTTCTGGGATGAAATGAAATGATGGAGCTTTAGTGATGTGACAAGGATTATTTTAGATAAGAAGACACTGTGAGTCGGCATCTTAGCGGACAGTTGGAGATTCTATCCTTCTGCTTCTGGCCATTTTTCAGGCACTGAGCTTATGGACGCTGTGTTTCTTTGAAGAGCCCAGTATCTGCGAGGAGATGTAGGAGCTGAGACACAGCCTGGCTGGTCGGTCGGTGAATCTAAGCCATGCCTTTGAGTTGTACTTGGACCATTTGATCGGTCAGTCCTTTGCTGTTCTCCTTGGAAGGCATTAGCTGAGGTATCTTCTTCGTTTTTTTCCATTACGTAGTTAATCATGACACAGTACATTCAGAACCAGATGTTGACTTGGGAGTTATTCCAAAGAGAGAGATATGACCAAAGCATAGCTTAGCTTTAACTTAGCCATAACATAACCATATCTCAACTGGCAATGACCATCTCTGAGTGAGTGAATTAGATTCAAACCATCTACCATCAAGGAATTGTTTTAGTCCATGATCACAAGGGTAGGTAGCCTAGCACTGTGTATTGGAAGGGAAGCCACCACTTTGACAGAGCACTATACTATGTACCTGTCACGTTCTGACCTTAGTTCCTTTTTTATGTCTTTATTTTAGTTTGGTCAGAGCGTGAGTTGAGGTGGGCATTCTATGTTGTTTTTTCTATGTTTTGTTCTATGGTTATATTTCTATGTGTTTGGCCTAGTATGGTTCCCAATCAGAGGCAGGTGTCAGTCGTTGTCTCTGATTGGGAGCCATATTTAGGTAGCCTGTTTTCCTTTGTGTTTTGTGGGTGGTTGGTTTCCTGTGTCTGTGTTTTCACCATACGGGACTGTTTTGTTTTTGTTTTGTATCATTCACGTTGTTATTTTTGTATTCTTAGTGTTCAGTTATTAAATTGAATATGGACACTTGCTGCGCATTGGTCCTCCTCTTCTTCCAACCACGACAAGCGTTACAGTACCAGTGTAAATATGACCGTCACTGTGCCTCTGAAGCATAACTGCATGCTAGGTAGAAGTGTTCAGCGTTTTTTCCTCAGATCTCATCTGACCTGTTTCCTAAACATGAGGGAATGGCCAAACAGAGGTGTACAATATGACAGGTACTCTACATTGTAATAAAACACATGCACAGGTCGCACGCACAGGTCACACAAACACACACCCACACACGTCCACGCACGCAGACACAAACTGAGAGACACCCCCACACACACCGAAGTGCTTTCTAATAAAGGGATGCAATGAGTCAGTCGTTTGGTGGTGATAAAATGCAGCATGTTCCTGCCATGATCCTGGGTACAGGCACCCTATTTTCTACATAGTACAATACTTTTGACCAGAGCCCTATGGGCCCTGTGCACTATGTATGGAATAGGGTGTCATTTGGGACTATAAGTAAAACATGTAAAGCTTTAGCCCTGTAAATGATAACAGGCTCCTCCCCCCAACCCCATACTGTAAATAGTTATGAAAGCCAAGCCTTCCATGTATGAATATGGCTGCACTAATCTGAAGGGTGGTGTACAAGTGGGAATGGGAAAGACTGGGAGGAGGGGGATAGGGTAGCTGCAAACAGCTACATTTAATGTGTGTTGACATGACAATTTACATCACATAAAACTGTCCAATAAATGATTGGGTTATAAAGGTTATATAGTCATATTCTTATCCTGGTTGAAAGCCAGAAGAAAGTCTTCATATTTGTTGAAGCAGTTCAGAGAGCAGAAACGTGCTTCAAATGTGATGTTGCATGAATGTTACATGCATCTGGACTATCTTAATTATATCCTACATTCGATGAGGGAAAAGTTGTACAGAATTGGTTGTAATAGCGTCATTTTTAACCACTTTGCCAACTGGGATACATCTTCTATCTGCCTTCCTCCATTCTACATCTGGAATGAACCAAAAACTAATCTAGAAGCCATTTCCTCCAGAGGTGACCAGAGGGCACACTAGATGAGTACTGACTGGGATAGCTGGTATCCAGTTCTCTCTCTCTCTCTCTCTCTCTCTCTCTCTCTCTCTCTCTCTCTCTCTCTCTCTCTCTCTGCTTGTTTGCGTAGATGTAAGTGAAGGAGTGATGTCGGGGGAGGTGCTTCTGCTACAGCTGAAAGTCGGACACTGATGTGGTCTTCCAACAGCAAGGCTCAGGTAAAGTTCATGCAGTCTACATTATTTTTATCCCCATAATGCAACACACTTTGAAAGGCGGAACTTGACAAACGTCATCTTCTTGAACGCGCCCTCTGTCTCTCTCTATCTCGCCCTCTCTCTCCCTCTGTTTCCCATAGCAAATCTCCCAGTTGATAACTCATTTAACAACTAAATAAAATAACCAATCCAACCACTCAGACATAAAAGTCAGAGAGAGTCTGTATGTCCCGAAGGACTCTGTTCACTATTCTCTATATTATATTCACTCCAGAAAATAAGAAAACGCAACGTGAGCTGCACAGTCTCAGCCATGACAAAGAGTTGGAGAGAGAGGAGTGAGTCTGAGAGATGGGTGTCTTAATTAATGACCAGTATGCCACCAGGAAGCTACGCGTGCATAAAGGAATGAGTTTGAGCTGGCCAAAGCCTTTCTCACCTGTCAATGCTTTGACCGAGCATCTGTTTGTCAATCCTTCTGAGTGCCTCGGAGAAGAGAGTAGGGAGAATGGGTTGCTGCTTTAGGTGCATTGAAATTCAATCGCCTGCATGGAATCGATGGGTTAGAGAAGAATTACCTGAGTAGATTAGAGTTAGGAGGAGCTGGAGAGAGAGACAGAAAGTGGAGAGGGAGTAGGGTTGCAAAGGGTAGGAAACTTTCCGGTAAATTTCCAGATTTTTTATTTAAATTTTAATCTTTACAGGAAAATACCACGGTCACTATTTGATGTGTGGAGACATTTCACTGCAGAAGGAAAAGCTGTATACATTTACAAATACTGTGCCAAATCATATGTGAATAATGCAATAAAGATGCAGAATCATCTGGCCAAGTGCATAAAGTTTACCTCAGCGCTCACAACAAGCAACCTCTGACAAAAGTCCCTCTACTTCTATTTGAGGTGAAAATGATAAATCAGACATCGATAGCAACAGCTCATGGTCCTCCTGGAATCAGACGTTTTTTTGACTCAATGGAGGAACGTAGTCAGAGAAATGCTGATGAATGTCTTGCTCGAGCTGTGTATGCAACTGGTTCACCTCTGATGCTCACAGGCAATATGTATTGGAAGAGATTTCTGAATGTTCTTCGCCCAGCATACACCCCTCCAACCAGACATGCTTTATCTACTAATTTGCTGGATGCAGAGTTCAACAGAGTTCAAGTGAAGGTCAAGCAAATCATAGAGAAAGCAGACTGTATTGCAATCATCTCTGATGGGTGGTTGAATGTTCGTGGGCAAGGAATAATTAACTACATCATCTCCACCCCTCAACCAGTATTCTACAAGAGCACAGACACAAGGGACAACAGGCACACCGGTCTCTACATTGCAGATGAGCTGAAGGCAGTCATCAATGACCTTGGACCACAGAAGGTATTTGAACTGGTGACAGAAAATGCTGCGAACATGAAGGCTGCTTGGTCTAAAGTGGAGGAGTCCTACCCTCACATCACACCCATTGGCTGTGCTGCTCATGCATTGCATCTGCTCCTCAAGGACATCATGACACTGAAAACAATGGATACACTCTACAAGAGAGCCAAGGAAATGGCTAGCTATGTGAAGGGTCATCAAGTTATAGCAAGTTATAGCATCTACCTCACCAAGCAAAGTGAGAAGAATAAGAGCACCACATTGAAGCTGCCAAGCAACACCTGTTGGGGTGGTGTTGTCATTATGTTTGACAGTCTCCTGGAGGGGAAGGAGTCTCTCCAAGAAATGGCCATATCACAGTCTGCCGATATGGACAGCCCCATCAAGAGGATCATCCTGGATGATGTATTCTGGGAGAGAGTGGTAAGCAGCCTGAAACCTATAGCAGTAGTCATTGCACGGATTGAGGTAGACAATGCCATCCTGTCTGATGTTCAGACTCTGCTTGCAGATGTAAGAGAATTAATCCATACTGCCCTGCCCACTTCACTGTTGCTCCAAGCAGAGGAAACTGCAGTTCTGAAATGCATCAAAAAGCGTGAAGACTTCTGCCTGAAGCCCATACACGCCGCAGCGTACATGTTGGACCCCAAGTATGCTGGCAAGAGCATCCTGTCTGGTGCAGTCATCAACAAGGCCTACTGTGTCATCACTATCATGTCTCACCACCTTGGCCTGGATGAGGGCAAGGTTCCTGGCAGTCTGGTGAAGTACACTTCCAAGCAAGGGCTTTAGGATGGAGATGCAATATGGCAGTCGTGCCAAAATATCTCATCTGCCACCTGGTGGAAGGGACTTTGTGGATCTGAGGTTCTTTCCCCTGTTGCGTCCATCATCCTCCAAATCCCACCAACATCAGCCGCCTCAGAGCTCAACTGGTCCTTGTTTGGGAACACACACACCAAAGCACACAACAGTCTGACCAATACAAGGGTTGAAAAATTGGTGGCCATCCGGGCAAATCTGAGGCTTTTTGAGCCTGACAACGAGCCATCCTCAACAAGGTTGGAAAGTGACAGTGAAGATGAGGCCTCAGAGTCAGATGTTCAAGAGGTGGACATTGAGGATGTCCAGGGAGAAGACATGGAAGGCTGAGAGGAAGACAACCAAAGCTTTAGTTTCTAGACTATCCTTTTACAGATGTTGAAAACGTTTTTAGGAGATGCAATGGATCATTGGGGATCATTCAATATTCCCTTTATTTTATTGTTCAGTGAAATCATCCCATGTGAAGAGTCAACTCATTTAATTAAAGTTGAATTCGTAACTAAATGTTTTTTTTTCTTCTATTTGGAAGGATTTAATAATTTGCAATTATGTCTACATATGATAAGGTAAAAGGTTTATGTTTCAGTCTCCATATGATATGGTAAATATATCCAATGCAAATTATTAATATTAATTTGCATATATTTCCGTTATTTCCCATATATTCCCGTTAATTCCCATTAATTCCCACGGAATATTTCCACTTCTGAATATTCCCCAAAATGTGCAACCCTAAGAGGGAAAGAAAGAGACCGACAGAGAGAGAAAGATCAGGAGAGAGAGAGAGGAGGGTGAAAGAGAGGGAGAGACAGAGAGAAAGAGACCGACAGAGAGAGAAAGATCAGGAGAGAGAGAGAGGAGGGTGAAAGAGAGGGAGAGACAGAGAGAAAGAGACCGACAGAGAGAGAAAGATCAGGAGAGAGAGAGAGGAGGGTGAAAGAGAGGGAGAGACAGAGAGAAAGAGAGCGAGAGGAGGGTGAAAGAGAGGGAGAGACAGAGAGAAAGAGAGCGAGAGGAGGGTGAAAGATCAGGAGAGACAGAGAGAAAGAGACCGACAGAGAGAGAAAGATCAGGAGAGAGAGAGGAGGGTGAAAGAGAGGGAGAGACAGAGAGAAAGAGACCGACAGAGAGAGAAAAATCAGGAGAGAGAGAGAGAGAGGAGGGTGAAAGAGAGGGAGAGACAGAGAGAAAGAGAGCGAGAGGAGGGTGAAAGAGAGGGAGAGACAGAGAGAAAGAGAGCGAGAGCTGTCATCTCATCTAGTCTGATCACTCCAGATATTCTCTCTTCCGCTCTTGTTTGTTCACTTTAGCTAATTTAGTAATTACAGTCACACAGCCAATCTCACCGTGATGGCCCACGAACCAACGAACCCAGACACACATGCCGCCGCAGCTCCAGCCACAAACAAATAGCTTGTTAAGTGTCACATACACACACACACCATTTGTTAAGTAATAATATCATTTGGTGGGTGCTTATATTTGTCCTATTTCACACATGTACAAGTGTGTATTATCCCAACTCTCCCTCGGGTCACTGCCAGGGTCTGCCATTACTAACAGCAACCCTGAAGCATTTAGGGTTAAGTGCCTTACTCAAGGGCACATCAGCAGATTTTTCTCCTCGTCAGCTTGGGGATTTGAACTAGCGACCTTTCAGTTACTGGCACAACGCTCTAACCGCTAGGGTACCTGCCGCCCTAATGGTGCGCAGACTAACTTAGATGAGGTCAATCAGAAACGCTGTAAAACGCTGTGAAGCACTGTGTCTCTTCCTTCAATTCAATTTCAAAGTGAAATCCTGTGGAATTAACAGCAAAGTCTGCCACCACAGTCAAAGCTGCTACATTTATGGAAGATCATCATTTTTATCGTACAAACATCTTACATTTCTTGTGTGGAACATTAAAATGGTAAATCTGTCACTGAAGAAAACACAATTTACATGAAAAAGGTCTGTTCTATTCTAATTTTATATACATGTATGCCATTCAGCAGACGCTTTTAATCAAAGTGACTTACAGTCATTTGTGCATTCATTTTGCGTACGGTGGTCTCGGGAATCAAACCCAAAATCCTGTCATTGCAGCGCCATACACTACCAACTGAGCTACAGAGGACCACATATAGAAACTCATATACAGTGCATTCACAAAGTATTCAGGCCACTTGACTTTTTCAACATTTTGTTAGGTAACAGCCTTATTCTAAAAGTGATTATATTGTTATTTTTTCTCATCAATCTACACACATTACCACATAATGACAAAGCAAAAACATTTACATAAGTATTCAGACCCTTTACTCAGTGCTTTGTTGAAGCACCTTTGGCAGCGATTACCTCCTCGAGTCTTCTTGGGTATGACGCTACAAGCTTGGCACACCTGTATTTGGGGAGTCTCTCCCATTCTTCTCTGCAGATCCTCTCAAGCTCGGTCAGGTTGGATGGGGAGCGTCGCTGCACAGCTATTTTCAGGTCTCTCCAGAGATGTTCGTCGGGTTCAAGTCCGGGCTCTGGCTCACCACCACTCAAGAACATTCAGAGGCTTGTCCCAAAGCCACTCTTGCGTTGTCTTGGCTGTGTGCTTAGAGTCATTGTCCTGTTGGAAGGTGAACCAGAGCCCCAGTCTGAGGTTCTGAGCACTTTGGAGCACGTCTTCCATCAAGGATCTCTCTAGACTTTACTCCGTTCATCTTTCCCTCGATCCTGACTAGTCTCCCAGTCCCTGCCGCTGAAAAACATCACCACAGCATAATTCTGCCACCACCATGCTTCACCGTAGTATTGGTGCCAGGTTTCCTCCAGAAGTGATGCTTGGCATTCAGGCCAAAGAGTTCAATCTTGGTTTCATCAGACCAGAGAATCTTGTTTCTCATGTTCTGAGAGTCTTTAGGTGCCTTTTGGCAAACTCCAAGCGGGCTGTCATGTACCTTTTACTGAGGAGTGGCTTCGTTCTGGCCACTCTACCATAAAGGCCTGATTGGTCGAGTACTGCAGAGACGGTTGTCCTTCTGGAAGGTTCTCTCATCTCCACAGAGGAACTCTAGAGCTCTGTCAGAGTGATCATCGGGTTCTTAGTCACCTCCATGACTAAGGCCCTTCTCCCCTGATTGCTCAGATTGGCCGGGCGGCCAGCTCTAGGAAGAGTCTTGGTGCTTCCAAACTTCTTCCATTTAAGAATGATGGAGGCCACTGTGTTCTTGAGGACCTTCAATGCTGCAGAAATGTTTTGGCACCCTTCCCCAGATCTGTGCCTCAACACAATCCTGTCTCGGAGCTCCATGGACAAATCCTTCGACCTCATGGCTTGGTTTTTGCTCTGACATGTACTGTCAACTGAAGGACCTTATATAGACAGGTGGGTGTCTTTCCAAATCATGTCAAATCAATTGAATTTACCACAGGTGTACTCCAATCAAGTTGTAGAAACATCTCAAGGATGATCAATGGAAACAGGATGCACATGAGCTGTTTTCGCTTTGTCATTATGGGCTTGTGTGTAGATTACTGAGGATTTAAAATAAAAAATTAAAAAATAGAATAAAGCAATAACATTAAAAAATGTGGAACAAGTCAAGGGGTCTGAATACTTTCTGAAGGAACTGTATAGTATATGTAAGCATATATTCTGTTTGGATGAGCTACAACACATTTTTTACATGACTGTTTAGTCGTTTAACAAATGATATGTGTGTGGGTGAGGACAATGACAGCATGATCTAGCTGGACCCTCCTTTCTGTCTGGCTGTTTGTAATGGATTGCCATGACTGTGTGGTGTGATCCTGTCTAGGCTAATTGTAATCCACTCACAGAGACAGGCTTCACTCCCCAGAGGCCTAGAGCTTGCAGCTAGCTACAGTAACCCCTCTTTTTGCTGTGGTATCTGGACAGCAGGTAGAGCCAGACCTGGATGTGTGTTCCAACCATACAA